>NW_019385348.1:1933-91619 GCF_000671375.1 Centruroides sculpturatus | reverse complement strand
TAGTGAAGATTAAGATAATTACATTATAGCCAATCTTACCCGTTTTCACAGAATGCAAGAATTAGGTCCCCCGTTTCCAGACTAATTAGAGACCTGGTCCCGATTCTATTTCTGAACGTCTCCTGTTCACGTCAAGTCAAACGAACTATTTTCAACGTTTCTGGAACGTTTACAATCGTTCTATAATCAAACCAATATTCGAATTTTATGTTCGAATTTGTTCGAACAAATTCGAATGTAGTAGTTTTGGCGATGTGTAGTTTTGGCGGAAAAGTGAAATATAGGGACATACATGTCCATTTTTATATATAGATATAGGTATAGATAACGATTTCTTTCGAAGAAATTATCATTTATTGTACAGTTTATGTAAGCTGAAAATAATTCTCTTATCTTCGATGAAATTTGTTAAAATTTACTAATTTTTACAAAGACATTAAATTTTAAACAATGACATTTGTTAAAATTTTATTAATTTGTACACAAAACATTAAATTTTAAACATATTTTTTCATATTTTTCGTGTTAGTTTTTGGTCATGTAATCGTTTTATATTTATCCTCTTGGCAAGAGATTTTCAGCAGTGATCTGTTTCATATCTAATTTGCATATTTGTGATAGTACGTTACTAAACTTTATTAAACAGATCTAGACATTTTATATTATTTAAATCTAACTGGATTAATAAAATAATTATATAAAATTTTTAGTGTTTAGCAGGAAAGTTTTAATGACACGCGACGTTACAGTCTTCCCGCGGTTTGGGGAGATTTTGGCAGGGATTTTTTTATATGTAATTTGCATAATTATAATGGTAAATTATTAATATTTATTAAACATATTTAGTTATCGTGTATTAATTAAATTCATCGGGTTTCATTGAAGAATTTTTCAAAACTTTTAGCGTTTATTCAGAAAAATTTGTCCTTTTGTCACGTGAGGAGTATTTTCAATCCATCCCATATCCATCAGTTCGCGGCAGATTTCGTAGAGTTCGGTTTACTGTTTCCTTGGTGTTTCTCGGTTTTTTTAAGTTCACTGCGATAAATTTTTATTTCGTGTATGGATACATTATGCGCTGTTTTTAATGGATATAAGATGGAAATTTTACTGTGAATTTAGAACTTGTTTCAGAATATGCTACAGAAAGAAAAGTTGAAAAATAATTTATTTTCGACAATTAGCGAGAACTGATCTTTGGATATAATACTTGGATATAAGTGAGAGTATGTATTATAGCCTTACTAATTTATTTGTGCATATAATTATCTAGTCCTAATTTCGAAATATTTATGTTTTTTAGTGTTTATAAACCTGTTATTTAGATTTATTATACGTAAATTAAGTATATTTACCAAATGCTAATATTTTAAACCGCTTTAATATTTGGGTGTAAATTTGAACAACAAATTTTAAAATTAAATAAAAGATATACTGAATTTTTCTTTTATTTATAATGATTATGTCACTTCTACAGAAAGTAGAACAGGAGACAATCTTCACCCACTTTACAGTCGGGGGGGTAAGGCCTCCAGGCGTCGTAGTTAGTTGTAAACATAACAATCAAGAATTCAAGTGTAAATTACATAATCAGTCTACAAGAAGGAAGTGTGGCGACCCATCCTTTGATAGTTAAGAAAAGATTATGACAATATAAATTGAAACTGAAACCAACTAAGTGCAAATTTGGTTTCATGGAGTTCAGTTGTTGTAAATTCCCGATCTTAGAATGGTGGAAGCAATTGTTTCCAATCAAACCCCAACCACCTCTAAGGTAATCTGAATAAATTTTCTTTTTAGCGAAGTTTTACATTTAACAAATATTCTGCCAAATCCGAGGGAAAATAATTTGTTTAAAAAGTAACTTTCCTGTAAAAAATGCAATTAAAATACTTGAAATAATACATCTATGACGTAAAACTCGTGACGTAACGCGTGACGCATTGCAACGACAAATTCGAATTCGTTCCATTTCCCATTGTTGCCGACGCCATCTTGGAATAGAATGTTTTCCGGAAATTGCGAGTTCTTTCTCCCTCTATTTTAACATTTTTCGTACAAATTTTAATAATGAAAACTCGCGTAACGTAGGTAACTTAATATTTTTCGATTAATAATATTAAATAATTTAAATTAGATACGCTTTAAATTTAGATTTGCGACCAGTATCCTGTAAGGATACGGAATGCGTTTTTATAATTTTATTTGTTATTACAAATATCTTAGCGACATTTTATTAAAAAAAGGGACTATTTTAGCATTTTAAGAAAAGATTTGCAATTAGTTAATATTCTGACGTAGAACTTGTGACGTAACGCGTGACGCAATTATCGCACGTTCGACGATTCGAATTCGTTCGATTTCCGACGCCATCTTGAAATAGAAAATTTTCTAGAAATTGTGAGTTATTTTTCCCTCCGTTTTGAGATTTTTCGAAAAACTTGAATTACATAAACCCGAATAACGCATGTAATGTAATGTTTTTTTATTTAGAAGCGATCAAAATTGAATAATTGTCGATAGAATATTAAATGTAAAGTCCTAAATTTTCATAAAAAATATTTAAGGTTGTTTTCACTTAGCATCGAATTAAATAATCTGATTATAAATAATATTCGCTTGTATATCGTGTGTTGTATAGTGTTTTCAACGAAACAATAAATGTAATGTAACAGAAAATGATTTTAATATTTAATTAATTAATTAGTTAATTTTTCTATTCTTAATAATTAAATTCTTAAATTATTCTAGGAAGAAGTATCGTTCTCAAATTTTATAATTCACTTTCCAAAGAGACACGGAATCGTTTTGGAAACTTCTTGTGCTCAAAAAATTAACGAGAAGCAAAAGAAAAGAAAGGTAAGGCATTTTTATTTTCATTCTAATACAATAGCATATTTAAATCAGATGAGAATAAGACTTTTTTCCATATCTTATAAAAGTCTGGAAAAATATTTGGAATAAATTATTCCTTTAAATTATATTTATTTCATATCAAGATAAATTATAAACATTTAAGAAAAACATTAGCAGAGAGTTGAAATCTTAATATAATCTTGTAAAATTATCAATGAGAATTTAAAGTGAATTTATAATTTCTATCTATTGATAACAGGATTTATTTTAAAAAATTAATTCTTAGCTTTTTATTTCAATTCAATAGTCAAATAGTATATACACCTATACAGTTTTACATATATAAGTATTTAATATTGATATTGATTAATTCCAAATCAAATCAACCCTTATTTATCAATTGCATACTAAATTTATTATTACTTTTTGAAATTTAGCAATAATAATGTTCCCTTATTATACTGATTTTACATACCATTCCATTCCATGTATAATATTAATTTTAATATATTTTATTGAGAATTCTGATATTATTATTATTATATATTATATATAATATAATCATAATATAATAATATGTAATAACAATATATGTGATGCATTATTTATAATTTTTTGTGTGATTGTATAGTAAATATATTTGAATTTTATCTTGTATTACTGTGATGAAAAACAATTTCTTCCCCAATTTAAGAACTAATCGATTTTATATATACAAATAATATTAATAATACAAATAATAATAATATATACAAATAATAATAATAAATTAAGATTTCACATAATTTTTGTAATATTTCCTTATTAAGAATTATTTTCAATTGGGGCAACTTAACACCATTGCTCATTCATAAAGTATATAACTTAGCAACAGGCAATACTCAAATCCACAACTTTACACAAATCAAATCACACTAATACACTTAATTTATCTGAATTAACATCTAGAATGTGATTTATACAAACAGAAGTTCTATCTAAGCTATAATTCACACACTTATTTTTGCTAAACTCAATGTTAAATTTTAGAAAATGCAACAATTTTAATTAAATAAACCATTTCTTTTAAAGAAGTTCTTTTATTTCTATTAGCATATGGTTTAATTTTTATTAATACATATATGAATTGATGAAAATGAAGCTTAACTAGAATTTTAATGTTTGTTTGCTTATTTTTATATTAAAAATGATCACGTACTGATATCCACTGTACATGAAATGGATATGGAGAATATGAGTTTAAAAAATTAATTCTTAGCTTTTTATTTCAATTCAATAGTCAAATAGTATATACACCTATACAGTTTTACATATATAAGTATTTAATATTGATATTGATTAATTCCAAATCAAATCAACCCTTATTTATCAATTGCATACTAAATTTATTATTACTTTTTGAAATTTAGCAATAATAATGTTCCCTTATTATACTGATTTTACATACCATTCCATTCCATGTATAATATTAATTTTAATATATTTTATTGAGAATTCTGATATTATTATTATTATATATTATATATAATATAATCATAATATAATAATATGTAATAACAATATATGTGATGCATTATTTATAATTTTTTGTGTGATTGTATAGTAAATATATTTGAATTTTATCTTGTATTACTGTGATGAAAAACAATTTCTTCCCCAATTTAAGAACTAATCGATTTTATATATACAAATAATATTAATAATACAAATAATAATAATATATACAAATAATAATAATAAATTAAGATTTCACATAATTTTTGTAATATTTCCTTATTAAGAATTATTTTCAATTGGGGCAACTTAACACCATTGCTCATTCATAAAGTATATAACTTAGCAACAGGCAATACTCAAATCCACAACTTTACACAAATCAAATCACACTAATACACTTAATTTATCTGAATTAACATCTAGAATGTGATTTATACAAACAGAAGTTCTATCTAAGCTATAATTCACACACTTATTTTTGCTAAACTCAATGTTAAATTTTAGAAAATGCAACAATTTTAATTAAATAAACCATTTCTTTTAAAGAAGTTCTTTTATTTCTATTAGCATATGGTTTAATTTTTATTAATACATATATGAATTGATGAAAATGAAGCTTAACTAGAATTTTAATGTTTGTTTGCTTATTTTTATATTAAAAATAGCTGTTTTTTCAACTCTTCTATGTAACTCTTGAATACATTGATGTTTCTGACATTTTATTTTTTACATGTTTAATAGATTTAACTGATTGTGAGCACTTAAAGACAGGAGTTGTGTGACATCATTCTGACATATCACTAGAGCAGCTATGTGACATGTATGTATGACAATTACTTTGTGGATAATCAATGGTAAGTAGCTAGAAGTGATTACATTTATTTTAAATCATTACTATATTTGTTCATATTTTAGAATCAATTTTAAATAATGTTCTTTTTTAATTGTTCAGGTTATCTGCTCTACACACACAATTTTTTATATTTTTTTACTCTACGATACCTGTAACTGATAACAGGGATGGTCCTTTAGAAAATATTGATGTTGAACTTTGTCACTACAATCCTTTAACAAACATTTCCATTATGACAAAAAGCATGCAATATTTTCTTCTATAAATGGTCAGTGAACTACTTTACTTTACTTTTATATTCCTGGGACCATTTTAATTTTAAATTTTGTAAAAACTGGCATTCGGAGTTTGATTTGTCTTGATGTTCATTTTGGACTAATTAGCCCTATGTTAATTAAGCACAATAAAATTAGGTTCAACTTTTCTTTATCATATTTAATTAATGTAATAGAGATAACTGTAAAAACATATTATAAATTATGAATTATTGTAAAATTTATATTTAAAATAAATAAAGATTTATTCTGTTTAAATTTTCATACTATATTTTACTATATCTGTAAGGAATTAATACTTGTAATTAATAATATTTGTAATTTAATATGATTGTGATTGCTATGACAACAAACTATTTAAATTTATTTTTTGGATTTGTTGTACTTGTTTAAAATCAAACAATACAGTTTTAAAGAACATTAAAAAGCGTATTTGAGAGAGAGTGCTTATTTTTTACTGTTAAACACACAGATAACCCCTCAATATAGCAAACAATTTGAAGTACAAATTGGCCACCTAGACTTGCTTAAGAACTGTCAATATAAATTTCAGAATACCAAAGGTTTTTTTGCTATGCTGAACATTCTCAATATATGAAAACACTGGGATGGGTTGAATGAAAATGATTATGAACTTCCATAGATGACTGGACAAATGGGGCATGTCTTAGGTCAAGGCTGGTGTGGTAGGTGGACTGGATTATTCGTTACCCATATAAGAATATTCTGGAAGTACCTAGAAGAGAAAACCCATAAAAGAGTAAATGACATTAGTGACAGGACCTTTCAGAACATAGGACAGGAATGCCACCACCAAATAAGATGAGTACAGAGATGATACTAGGAAGTTACAAGAAGGAGGAAGTAAATAAGAGTTTTATATTAAACTACTTTAGTATCAAATGAGTGATATGCTTTACTACGCTGTTGTTATGATCCATCAGTCACTGAAAGTATTCTTGTCAGACTTCATAATGAAATATGTCAAAGTAAATGCTTCTTCCTACAAGAAGTTGATTCTGAGTAAAAATTAGATGTTACAAGGGAGTTTGACATCACCCTTTCCATTCTGTCAATGATTTTAAAACATCATCCCACATTGAAAAAAGTTAAAAAGATCCAATGTTGAATCCAGCAGGAATAAAATGCATAGCACACAGTTTGAGGATGTGCGGAAATTATTTTCATCTGATTTCAAGATGTTCAAGCATGCCACTGTCCCATGGGCAGTTCCTTCTTTTTACAGGGATTTTGTGAAAAGTATGGAATTATCTCAAAATCTTTATGCAGAGAAACATTGCTGTTTCATTGCACATAACAAGTGCATGGACTACAGACAAGATACAGTTTTTAAATACAGTACAGATGACATTTTCAATCCTGATGAAACATGACTGCTGCAGAGGAAGCAAAAATTCTATTAGTGATTTACTGCCATGTTTTATTGCAGTACCTCAGGTAAGAAATGATCTCGCACTACACTATACTGCATTCTTTCATCCTTTTTATATTAAAAATGATCACGTACTGATATCCACTGTACATGAAATGGATATGGAGAATATGAGACCTTTAATCATTGCAAAAACATCAAGAACATATTGTATTATATGAACAATGTGTACTCTACACACTGCAAACTGCCAAGATTGAATGATGCAAAGCATTTTTAATAAATAGTTGAACTGTAAACTGGATTAAAAGATGAAACAAAAGTAAAGAGTCCAGCAATCAGATGACAACTGCTTGGTTTGAGTCCCAACTGGAAAATGTGCAAGTTGAGTGCTTTGTACTGCCGATCTTGGAATAATCCATACTGTACAGGCTGAATCTTGATTATTTTTTGCAACATTGATAAATATGTCTAGAGAAGGATCAATGAAAAGTAAGCTGTTGACAAGACTGCTGCTGGATGGGCACATGTCATGAATTTTATCACACTATATTTTGTCTGGTAGCATTAGAAACCACAAAATGTCACAACCTTGGTGTAGGAAAACAAAGTTAATGACTGAACTAGAAAAAAGGTTAATGGCAAAGTATATACATTATACTAAATAATATTAGTTAATGGTGATGTCCCTTCTATTAGCAGTCAGAATTATTATTACTGTTTGAACAAAATATAATTTTTAAAACTACCAGCAAAATTATTTATTAACATAACATTATTTCCAGGATTTTGATGGATAAAATTAATGAAAATTATTAGAAAAAAAGAAACCTCAATCTTAAAATGAAGTGTATAGTAAAATTTAACAATTGATCTGGTGTATAACTTTCTCTGAGGACAAAATTGACCATTGGTCAGCTATTGGTTAACGTCAATACAGTACTTAAAGACGATTTCACAGCTAGTGATGCTAACGTGAGTCCATCATAATATATTATTTACCAAATGGTTTTATTTAAAAACAAGCAATTATTTATTGTGACATTGTCACAAAGTTGGGCTGTAATTTTTAACTTTTAAATCTAAAATATATTTTCTCCACCTCAAATTAGTAATGGCTTGCCCCTGTACATCACACTTTTCCTTTAACAATAGAATCGTGCCAGTCATATCTCTAACACCTTCCAGGGAAAGTTTTTATTGAAATAACGCAACTTCCGATTTGCATCGGAAGTTTTTATATAGTTAATTGGGGCCTTCTGCCCCTAAGGTTTCCGTATCGGGTTCTGTTCTCGAAATTAAGGAAAGACAGATCGAGAATTTATAGGTCTACAAATTGCAGTCCAAAAATCTTAATATGTAAATCTTATTACTTTTCATAACTTGAAAGAATCATAAAACAAAGTAAAAAATTGAAATAAGTTAATGACAGTGGCGTGTTATAGCTTTACAAAGCCCATTTCAATTTGAGTTAGGGAGGCCCCACACAGGCAATTGCATTTTTTGTCCATAGAATAACACGCCACTGATTAACAAAATTATTTTTTGTATAATTTTATTGTTAGATATACTGTTTTGTATATAACATTGCTATTACAAATTTAACTTTGTTCATTTATAAGTTTATACAATACATGTGTAAGGACTTAAATGATATATTAATACAAAAAAAAAGAACTTTTGCATTCAAAATTAATTTCATTATAATGAAAATTTTAATTGCAAAGTTACTTTTATGCTACTCTAAATACGTATTGAACAATTTATTTTTATTACAACTGCCACATAAACACATACAGCACACTGTATATAGCATAATGGCACCTGTATTCGACTTTTAAAGCTGTTTTAAACTTTGATATTTTTTATTACAATAAGTAGTTGCATAAAAAGCAAAATTCATATATGAAAATAAAGATTGTTCTATAGTTATCATGAAAACAAAACACAGTCAAATACAACAGCAGTTGGCAATAGGCAGAAAAATAGCTTCATATAATACATTATAAGTATATTTTGTCTATTGTAAATAAAACGTTGATTTTATATATCATTTTTAAATAATATTCCTAGTTTTTCCAACCATTTAGCATTTCAGAAAGCAAGTTTTAAAGGATCTAAATAAATATGTCTAGGAACAATTCCTTGTAATGTTTATAAGACCATTCAATAAAACAGTATCTCCATATACCTATTAAAAGTTATCTTTTGGGGTGCTTTTAGGGTTTTATGGCCTTTCGTATTAGGAATATTATGGCAGTTAATCGCCTAATTAATCAGCTCGCAATTTTAAAAAATAATTGCGCATCAATTCGCCAATTACATGCAAATTAAATATAAAACAGCACATTAAATATTAAAAATTTAATTAACATTATAGAATAACATTAACATGATCTCAGGTAAGTTCTAATTCAATTTTTCATTTTACATTTTAACATAAAAAATAATAGATAATTATATACGATATTTAATTGCTAATTTACATTTAATGACATAATTTTATTTGAATTATTTATAATGAATTATACAATTATATTTTGATATTTGTTTACAAAAACATTACACATTTTTGGTGGACAGCAACTGAGGCAGTTGCTGCATATCAAAAATACCATTTTGGCATAAGGGCCACAAATATAACACAAATAATACGAAACAATTAAATATAAATAATAATGAGAATAAACTAAATAGTCGAAGTATATAAACACACACCGATCAACTTAAGTAAAAAAAACATCCAAATATCTTGCATAGAGTTGTGTGCTTTTCTCGGCTACAGTTAGCAAATAAAATATAATATACATGGGCTGATATAATGAAAAAGATAATAAGCCGAATGAAAAAAATTGAAAATTAAAATTTTAAATTTGATAGACAGTCAGAGTACGCCATTAAAATGCACACTATAAATGGCTTTTTAAAAAATAACCCCGCGAATATAGAGAAACACAGCTATAAAATACCTTAATAAAGCCGATTTCGACCGAACTATTTCATACGCAATCATTTGCATTTTTCCGAAATAGTCAACTCATTTATAAGCTCATTAAAAATTATCTAATTATCATCTAAATAAAAAAAAACACTTCATTATTACGCCAAATAGATATAAGTATAAATAAATACACGTAGAACTATAATAACTACATTAAAAAAGTGTCGCAAAAAACCGAGAACGGCTACAAGTAAGAGGCCGGTTTACCGACTACGACACACTTTACTAATAACATAAAACGTATATAAAATAAAAATTAAAATTACACTAACGCCCGAATAGCGGAGATGACAGTTTAAACACCGAACTTGACGTTATCTGGAGGGCCGACTCGCTAAAACGAGGGTCGGCGGGTGAGAGGCGGGCCCAGATTGCGACAAACGCAATCGAGACAGTAATACTAGCGCCGGAATCGCGGCGATGACCATATTTACAGACCGATGCTGACACTATATAAAGTGCCGACGCTCTAAAACGAGGGTTGGCAAGTGACACATTTGTCCAGATTGCGACAAATCCCGAATAGTGACAATACACTAACGCCCGGATAGCGGCGATGACAGTTTAAACACCGAACTTGACGTTATCTGGAGGGCCGACTCGCTAAAACGAGGGTCGGCGGGTGAGAGGCGGGCCCAGATTGCGACAAACGCAATCGAGACAGTAATACTAGCGCCGGAATCGCGGCGATGACCATATTTACAGACCGATGCTGACACTATATAAAGTGCCGACGCTCTAAAACGAGGGTTGGCAAGTGACACATTTGTCCAGATTGCGACAAATCCCGAATAGTGACAATACACTAACGCCCGGATAGCGGCGATGACAGTTTAAACACCGAACTTGACGTTATCTGGAGGGCCGACTCGCTAAAACGAGGGTCGGCGGGTGAGAGGCGGGCCCAGATTGCGACAAACGCAATCGAGACAGTAATACTAGCGCCGGAATCGCGGCGATGACCATATTTACAGACCGATGCTGACACTATATAAAGTGCCGACGCTCTAAAACGAGGGTTGGCAAGTGACACATTTGTCCAGATTGCGACAAATCCCGAATAGTGACAATACACTAACGCCCGGATAGCGGCGATGACAGTTTAAACACCGAACTTGACGTTATCTGGAGGGCCGACTCGCTAAAACGAGGGTCGGCGGGTGAGAGGCGGGCCCAGATTGCGACAAACGCAATCGAGACAGTAATACTAGCGCCGGAATCGCGGCGATGACCATATTTACAGACCGATGCTGACACTATATAAAGTGCCGACGCTCTAAAACGAGGGTTGGCAAGTGACACATTTGTCCAGATTGCGACAAATCCCGAATAGTGACAATACACTAACGCCCGGATAGCGGCGATGACAGTTTAAACACCGAACTTGACGTTATCTGGAGGGCCGACTCGCTAAAACGAGGGTCGGCGGGTGAGAGGCGGGCCCAGATTGCGACAAACGCAATCGAGACAGTAATACTAGCGCCGGAATCGCGGCGATGACCATATTTACAGACCGATGCTGACACTATATAAAGTGCCGACGCTCTAAAACGAGGGTTGGCAAGTGACACATTTGTCCAGATTGCGACAAATCCCGAATAGTGACAATACACTAACGCCCGGATAGCGGCGATGACAGTTTAAACACCGAACTTGACGTTATCTGGAGGGCCGACTCGCTAAAACGAGGGTCGGCGGGTGAGAGGCGGGCCCAGATTGCGACAAACGCAATCGAGACAGTAATACTAGCGCCGGAATCGCGGCGATGACCATATTTACAGACCGATGCTGACACTATATAAAGTGCCGACGCTCTAAAACGAGGGTTGGCAAGTGACACATTTGTCCAGATTGCGACAAATCCCGAATAGTGACAATACACTAACGCCCGGATAGCGGCGATGACAGTTTAAACACCGAACTTGACGTTATCTGGAGGGCCGACTCGCTAAAACGAGGGTCGGCGGGTGAGAGGCGGGCCCAGATTGCGACAAACGCAATCGAGACAGTAATACTAGCGCCGGAATCGCGGCGATGACCATATTTACAGACCGATGCTGACACTATATAAAGTGCCGCCTCGAATAACGGACTTTCTGTTTGACCGTTACGTGACTCGAGCAACGGAAATCCCGAATAGTGACAATACACTAACGCCCGGATAGCGGCGATGACAGTTTAAACACCGAACTTGACGTTATCTGGAGGGCCGACTCGCTAAAACGAGGGTCAGCGGGAGATTGCGACAAATCCCGAATAGTGACAATACACTAACGCCCGGATAGCGGCGATGACAGTTTAAACACCGAACTTGACTCGCTAAAACGAGGGTCAACTCGCTAAAACGAGGGTCGGCGGGAGATTTGAGTCGCTGTAGAAGTCAGATTATATGGTTAATGAAAAAATTTTGAGTTGCAGAAAAATGTGATTAATAGTGATGTTTTGACCGAAGTTTCAAACGCGAAAACCGGTACGACAGACGTTTGGCGCAGCATTTTTGTAAACTTGGTCGTTTGACAATAGTGTTTGGAATATCAAGCATGATTCGTCTGAGTATCCAAACATCGTTGTCAAACTTGTAGGTTTACAGGAAAGCGGTTCTAAACATTCGTCGTACTGGTTTTCGCGTTTAAAACTTCGGTTTAACCTTGCTAATAAGTGCGGATTTGTAACTAGGAAGGTGCTACAAGTGCATTAGGACAGGGCCCATTGAGAAGGGGGCTTAAACTGCTGTTTAGAAGAAATTATATTTTTAAATTTTAAATTTTTCCGTATTTTTACAGCGCGGTTTGGCGATTACATTTCGCCTTACTTTGAACCTAGATGTCTGCTCACCGGTTTTCCCAACTGTGGCGACCTTTAGAAGGACGTAGTGAGGTAGCGGAGACCTCAGACAAATCAGCCAAAAGTAATGACTTTTGATATTTTTTAATTTATTATTTGAGAAATTTAAATATATGTTTATAGTTTTTAAATTTACAGATTTATTTCTACTTTATAGAGCTTTCTGGAAACTACTAATATTGTTTCGATATACAAAACTGTATTTTTAGATTTTTCTACAGGTGTGCAGAGCTAGAAATCTGTAAAGGTAACATTTTGTAACAAAAATAAATCTGTTCGAGAATTTTTTAAAAATTACTAAATTGAAAACGTTAACTCCCGAATAAAATCTTAGTCTCAAGGTTGTAAAAGGCGTGCAGAAATTCTGACATCAATTTTTACTTTATATGATGTATATCTGAACGTCGGATTAAGCGGTAAGCGAACTATGCGGGCGCGTAGGGCTCCGATGGNTCCATAAACCTGGTTTTGGGTTTAAATAAAAGCTTTTTCATTCTTATAATAAAATGCATATAAAAAATTATGAAATCGAACTCGAAGGTTATATATCTTTCAATAAAAAGAAAACATTCGACCTCACAGGGATTCGATCTAGCGGTCTTGTAGTGATTGCAGTGCCCCTGGTGGTAACATTTGTCTCTAGTTGATTCTAGCAACGAGCGACGATAGGAAGTCGAAAGACCAGTTAATCTACCGACTCTGCCAGCGCTAACAGACAAGCTATTGTTTAAAAGGCCCTCTGGTGGCTTAAGAAGACGGATTTTATAAAATAAAAAGTAGTCGAAACTGCTTTTTATGAATAAAAATTTGACAAACTATTTATCGTTTTATGACGAAAAAAATTTTTTCGTCGCGTTCTTGGCTTTTAAGTAATGCGTAAACCTTCGAAACGCGAGGCCCTTCGGACTGCGTGGCATAGGCGGTGGCCCACGTTGCCCATACCTTACGCCGTTCTTGGTCATAGAAATGATGTAATTTGAATATAAATTATTTATAAATACGCATGTCAAGTTATATTTTTATTACGACGCAAAATATATTTAAGAGTTTACGGCCACTGTGCCGGGTGAGACGTTGTTGAAAAAAAAAAAAATTATGCATTCCATCACGTACATAAAGAGTATCGTAATTCGCCAAGTGCAAATCAGCAAATTCGTAAAATTTTTGTTTATTTTGAACAATCCGGATAATCGAGGTTCTACTGTACTACTGAAAAAAGGGATTGCGAAAACGCAGAAGATAGAAATAGTCCAAAAAAAAAAATCGCTTCGACATATATGGAAGTAATAAATGAGATATAGCTTTATGGCCAACAATATTAACAGATGCTATTATTGATCATATTCTTAAAACAAACCAAAAAGTGTAGAAAAGGGCTTAATAAATGGCTTAATAAACGAAAAAGAAAATGAGTTAAGATAATGGGAATAGATAAAACATCAAGTGAAGGAAGTAACTTGACACCCGAAAAATTATTTAAAATACAAATTTACAGTGTTCTTGACACTCTATTGTGTCAAATAGATTGTCGTTATGATAAAATGAAAACTATCTGTGACGATTTTTGCTTTCGTTGTGGCTGGTCTTTATAATGCATGGGTTTGCTGATTTAAAAAATTCGTCTGCAGATCTCGTTATTAAATATAGCAAAGATTTAAAAAAGTACGAATTCACACGTGAAATTGAAAGTTTTAAGTTTGAAGTAACGACTCATACAAAATATAGAAACTGCATCTCCGCTTAATATTCTACAGGCTCTTCATGATTTTGGTTTAATTGAGTCTTACCCAAATATCAATGTCGCTCTTCGAATATTTCTAACTTTTTCCGTTTCTATTGCTTCGTGCGAGAGAAGTTTTAGCAAGTTAAAATTAATAAAAGATTTATTAAGATTAACTATCGGGGAAGAACGATTGTCCGATATTTCTATTATTTCAATAGAATACATTATCATTAAAAATATTAATTAAGATGGTGTAATTAATTAATTTGTTGAAATGAAAGCCAGAAAAATTGAATTAAAATAAATCTTATTACAAATCTATTGTAATGTATTTGTTTTATTATTTTCCCAAAACCAAATAAATTAAGGGGCCTAAATGCAAATTCTTGCACAGGGCACAGGAATGGCTACTTACGACTCTGAATAACTGGAATAGAGGTAATATAGGATGGTTTCTTCTTATATAACGGCAGGAGGTGCTTATTTCGTCACATACATATAATGTACAGTACAACAATTTATTAAGAGAGCTTATACCTTTTAATAAACAGTTGATTTTTAAACTTTTCAATTGGATTGGATCGATAACCAATTAATCGTCGTGGAATTCGAAAGTAATTTTGTAGTATTTTGTTTTTATACACGTTGTCTGTAAAGTAAGACAAATCTTCCGCCGTGTTTGTTGAGATTAGTACACTAATCGCCCGAATTTTGTGGAGTAGTTTCTAATACCAGATTGAGTCTTATCTTAAAATGGTGGAACGCAAAATCAGTAATCTTCTATTTATCATAATCGTTAATCCTGCGATTCGTCTAATCGTCTGTTGGTGAAATAGGGGGTTAATCTTACAATATTAATTTTTTATATAAAAATTCATTTTTAATCAAGTTGTTTATCCATAAATTTAATTTGTTTACACCTTTAATTAATAATTTCGAATAAAGCATACATAATTTGTAACTATGAACCGAAACTAACACAAATCCAGTTTCCTCCATTAGCGCTGTTCGCTGTAGATACATAATTTAGAACTAATTCTCGCACAGGGATTAGATGCTTGTGGACAGACATAACTCTTTTACCCCCGGAATCTTCTTACCGAAACCAATATATTTATTTCTTTTCTAGCACTCTGTTTAGTCTGTATAATTTTACAGCTGTTATGTATATGTTGCAGCGGAATTTGTTAATTTCATTGCTTTTGAAAGAGTCTAGTCGTTTAATTAAATGGTGCTGTTTTATAATAAAGCTAACTAACGTTCATCCGGATTGTCGTTACATCGTGTTTTAGAGTGCGGCTTGTACTGTACGTTTAACTGTATTGTAAAGTGAAGGAAATCTTGCGTAAATTAATTCAACAGTTACAAAATGTAGTAATAGCTAAACGTATCAAATAGATGTATTATTTACTAATGCAAGATAAAAAAAATCCAGCAACGAGTTGCGTAACTTTCCCAGCTGTTATGAGATTTTATTTAGAAAATAAACTTCTATAGTTTTAATTACAATATAATAAATATCTGTTATCAGATATTTTGTTATGAAGACTCAATATTTTTAATTACTGTATTATCGAATGGGAAATGGCAAAAAAACCCTGAATTTTGAGGGTAATGATCGATTTCCAAAAAACTTGTAAATGCTAATAACGTATAACATCTTCATTAAGTCTGACCCCACTCGAGATATGGCACATAACCCCCTATCTCCCCACGCATTCGATCTTTAACAACGAAATTTTAACAGTGTAAGGTTGCGACTTTTAGGGTGGGATCAATTAATCCCGCGTCAGGATGAACCTAAGGGAAGATCGCATGTGGGCTGTGGCAAAGGAGGCAAATGATGACATTCATTCATTCATTTATTTATTATGAGGTACACAAATTGTGTTACATACCTGGCTCCGCAGGAAGCACTACCAGAGGCAAATGATGACAAGTGTCTTACAAAGGAAAAAGCCGTCTATTTGGTAACATTTATGCTTACATCAATAATTGACAGTTCCAATTGTCTATAGACAGTGCCGTGCTATGATGCAGAGAGGCGGCCACATCAGGCGGCACCATAAGGGGGCGGCATAAACAGAGAAATCAAAATATTTGATTTCTTAACCTTCAAGATCATTTGGAGGTCGTCTGTTTTTTTCAATGGGAACACATATTTTTGACCCCGGAAATGGAAAGAGCAGGACATTTTACATTCAGATATACCCTTGATCTTAAGGTTTAGGTCAAAGGTCAAGATTATATTAAGGTTAAAATTAAAAGCTTTTATTAATGGGGAAACCATATTTTTTATTACTGGAATAGACAGGGAGATAAAATTTGCATTTACATGGAAAGAGCGGAAAATTTCACAATCAGCTGTGACCTTGAGTAATCCGAATTTGACCTCTGAAGGTCATCTCAAGCTCGATAATTTTAAGCGCAGATCAACAAATGCATTGAAGTGGAAAGCATCATTTTGAACATTTGTTATATAATTTTCCCCAAAATCAATATCTCAAGCAATGGTGAGAAGTAAAGTGACTCACCGAAAACATGCACTCCGATAGTGAAAGGTAAGGTGACTAACTGAAAATAAGCAACTTAAAGGGTGCAGAAAACTACTATGTCCACATTGTTACTACTGGGTAATGCTAAAACTAGTGAATGCTTTTAAAGGTGAAAGTAATAAGGTTGTGAAAAAATGTAAATTTTACCTCCCTGTCTATTCCAGTAATAAAAAATATGTAGCTTTTAATTAAACTACATATTTTTATTACTGGCCGATCGAACTCCCAGTGTTCAGGGAATGGAACCGCTTGTTATTAAATATTATGAAATGTCAAAGTGCTTAATTTTGGAGGTAGAGATGACTTTTTTATTTAAAAAAAAATTAAATGATAATAACGAGTAAAGTTTTCATTAAATCCGATCCCTCCTCAGATACGACACGTGACCCCAAACCTGTTGACCTTTAACCACCAAAATTGAATTGCATCAATCCCAATACATAAGCTACAGTGCCAGATTTGGTTTCTTAATAACCTTTACCTTATTCTGAGATATTAAATGAAATTGATTTCAACACACACACATCTACAAAATTTTTTTGCCTGGTTTGGGTTCAAGAGATCTCAAAACGTGGAGATTTACAACAAACTCGGAAGGTCAAATTTGACACGATTCAAAAACTTTCCCTTGTTATGTAGGCTATAGACAACAGTCGAAAAAGTAAAATTAAATTTTAAAACATTTATTAATGTAATTATTTCTCTCCAAACTTTGCCTCCCTGAAAAATTTTCTGTGGATGCTCATGCTTTCGGATATACAGTACAGTGGTGCCTCGTATAACGTACGCCTCGAATAACGGACTTTCTGTTTGACCGTTACGTGACTCGAGCAACGGACTGGCTGAGAACAACGGACTTTCCGTTCGGCAGTTACGTGAGACGAACAATGGACTTTCTTCGAACAAGTGCGAATGATGTTTCCACTCTTTTGCCGTTGCCAATGACAATCTGCTATTTTTAAAATATATTAGTATTATTTGAATGTATTATTAGTATATCTGAAGTAGAAATGTAATGTAATATATGTTGATGATTTAAATAAACATTAAATGTAATGTAATATATGTTGACGATTCAAACAAACGAAATGTAATTGTGTAGATGCCGAGGTGGCGGGACGAAAAGAGGTTGTAAAAAACAAACGGAGCGAGAGTAGCTCGTAGAAGTGTTTAGTGATCTTAATTAATAAAGAATTATTCGTATCATATAATCTGGCAAGTTAAGTCATTTATAATGCATCATGGCTTCTAAAAAGACAGAAAGGTGATTTCAATTGAAACAAAGCAAGAAATCATCAGGAGTGAAAGTTGACAAAAACTTTCTTGTCGAATGGGGAGAGGTTCAGGAGTTTACCAACACTCATTATCCAAACAGAGCTGAAACCAACAGGATCAATGATCTGTACGATGACACCTTTGTCCGTCATTTCCGACAGGTGTTAAAGAAGAAAGAGAAACAGACCACCTTGGTCATGTTTTTCAATAAGCCAGCGGGCAAAAAACAAAGGATGGAACACGAGAAGTTGACCCTGCAAGTTCCGGTTGCCTCTCCTGAATCTGACTCCGATTAAAAAACAATAAAAAAAAGTCCCGCTGCAATGTGTAAAAAGTCTGTATCTGTATGAATGTGTAAAGAAAGTGTTCTTCCACCTCCTCCTCACATCTGACTACCCGGCATAATTGGTGTCTGCTCCATTTTCATTTTTTATGGTACAGTACGGTTATTTTATGCTGCGGAACGAATTATATGTTTTAACATGTATTTCTATGGGAAAATGCGTTTCGTATAACGGACGTTTCACTTAACGGACGTGCACCTGGAACGGATTAAGTACGTTGTACGAGGCACCACTGTATTTCTATTCACGAGTTAGCTGTTTTCGCCCTTACATCCAGGTATCTTAACTCTTGACATCATCTTTAAACCTATGCATATGTATTTATTTCAAAACTGATCATTTTTAATATACGTACACTATCAGTATGTCTATCTATCTGTATTTTCTTAATGTCGAGAACGGTGTTGAGGTAGATAAATGAAATTCAAGACTGGATATGGAAAGCTTAGGGGTAGGAGGCCCCGATTAACTATATACGAACTTCCGATGGCAAACCGATGGCAGTCACATTATTTCGATTCAAAAATTTTTCCCTGTAAGGTGATAGATAGATGACTGGCACGATTCTATTGTCAAAGGAAAAGTATGATGTACAGGGGCAAGCCACTACTAATTTGAGGCTGAAAGCACATATTTTATATTAAATAAATTAAAAATGTGATTAAAAATTGCAGCCCGGCATTGTGACGATATCACAATAAATAATTTCTCGTTAGAATTAAGAAAGTGCCATTCAGAAATGAAAAAAACCCGAGTTGTTAATGTGGAAAATTAAATACTTATAGACTTTTTTTCAGGCAAGTGCTATGTACTGTACAGTACAATACTACCTGTCACTCAGGCAAAGTGTTATGTACTGTACAGTACAGTACTACCTGTCACTCAGGCAAAGTGTTATGTATTTTACAGTACAGTACTACCTGTTGCAGTAATTATAGTGCTTCTATTTCACGCTATATCATTGTCCTAGTAATGAAGTGAATATAATAAAATAGATATAATTTTTAAAAATATATAAGAATTATATTGTTTGCAGGGGCGTGCCGTGACATTTGATGATAGGGAAGCTGTGTTTCTATAAGAAGCCGACATCCAGGGGCAATCAGTTAATTCTTACTTTAAATGTATTTTTAATAGATTATTTATCTGACGTACTTAATAAACAAGTTCATTATAATTACCTCTGTTATTAGATCCAATATATTCCATATGCCCTCTAAATGCCAATTCTTGCTTTGATAAAAACATATAACATCTATTTATTTAGATATAATATATCTATTACCCATAATTATCTCGTTACAATTTTCAATATTTATTTTATATTATTTACTAATGTTAAATTCTATTCCGCTTCGATTTCCAAATTGCTTCAAATACGAAAGAATCGACGATTTTTCGTGTCTTTTGCCAGCTAAATTGTCAAAGCCATTCTTATTCCACACACTAATTTCATTTGAAAATAGTAGGCAAGCCAACAAAACAATTTTTGCATTTTTATGCATTTACAGAGCCATTTTATCGTGAAAATGTCGAACAAATTTTTTTATTGAAGCGTTTATATTTAACTTAGGCATTGGCCTTTCTCTTTTAATAATGTTTTCTTTTTCATTATATGATCTCGAGCCAAAACTTTTTTAAAATAAATTTTCAATATCGCAATTACATTCCGAATCGCTAGCCACGATATAAGGGCTAAAATTAAAAATAAAATTATAAAAACTTACTTGGTGAAATAAAATGTGTGGTGGATATACATACCTGGTACAAAACATTCTTCAATTGTATGAATATACTTTTAAAGAAAATTATAATTAAATATAACTTTGTAATGAAACGTACATGAAAATAACATAAAATATTCTTTACTCTTTAAATCTTAACCACTTAGTCAAATAGCTCCCTACGAGTGGAATCAGAGACGGTCCTGCTAGGTGTGCGGTGTGTACTGTACATGCACGCGGGCTGCCAAATCCCGAGGGTGCCGATACCCTCGGGATTTGGCAATGTCAAATGTTTCTTTTGTCGCATCACTAATATACCTCAAAAGACGCGACAGGGTTCTTGTAAATTTTAAACGTTTCTCACCATAGCTGTAAAAGTCTAAATATGTTAAACTTAATAGATTGTCCGTCGTTTGTTTTCTAACTAATTCGTTTTAGGACCAGGTGTTGTCCACGGAAATTTCCAAAATTTACAACTTTTCGGTCACTCTCGTCGAACTGGAAAAATTTCTGTCTTTATTACATCTAATACAGTATTTCGAAGAAATCAGTCCCCACTGTACTCGGCTATAGATTGGTTCGGTTAAGCTTTTGTTTAAGTAATATTCCGGCTCTTTCGTCAGGGTTTTGTTTATGTCCCCAATTCCCTAATCGCTTAATTATTTAACTACTTCTTAAGTAGAAATAAGTCGAAACCGGTTACTTTGTACTCGAATATTTGTAGTCTCGGGAAAAAAGTGGAAAGACAAATTTTTATGACAAACGGATACATAAATCGTAAATTTAAGGAAAATAAATTCTAGAGCTTTTTCTGTACCTCGTGCATCTCTCTCATTCATTAAATTTAGTTGTAAATGATGCTACCAAAGTAACAGTTAATTTTTTAACATTATACAAGAATTGTACACGTTTTTTTCTACATCCCCTTAAAGATGGGATATACGAAATCGTAATATCACTGGTTTAACATTGAAATCCGTGAGTAATATAAAATCGGAGAGCGGAATAAATATATCAAATATTTTAATGGATTTTTTAAACTCCTGTCAACTATACAGAACTATCGTAAAAACATACCAGTAAATTCTTATCGGTTGGGTTAAGTTATAAATCTACTCGTTATTCACGTAATCGAAATATCTAGTGGGCAGGCGGCTAACAGCCCAGAACCGGTCCTTGATAGAATTGGAATCTTTATATGTGTGCAGCTTTCACCCAAGGTCGTAGGCTTCCACCGGCTAAACCGGGTGAGGTTGGTGCTCTGTAAAGCGCATGCGCAAATCTGGCTTTTCGTAATCTGAAAATACAGGAGATTCCACTCCGCCACTAATATTCTAATATACAATAGCAATTTTTTTTTCACGTGTAGTATAGAAATTTGTAATAAGATATATAATGCGGTTATAATAAAATATTGTGCGATTATTTTCATATAATTAAAATTAATATTTATTTATTTTTTAGAGAATACGAGGGAAGTGGCGCTTCCAACGCTTGTAATGACGGCACGCCACTGATTGTTTGTTATTCTTAAATTTGCCAATACCCATATGTAAACCCAGCAAATGAAATGTAGACAGAAATTAATTGATATATAGACATCCAATCAATGTTTTCGTGTGATATTTATGATATTATCCAAGTTAGACGTATGTTAACGTAACTGTCATGTTTTGTAGCAATTCGTCGAACAACTTAGGTGTGCATAGCGAACAAACAAACGAACATCCTCATTTATATATAGATTTTTCGGTCCTTAAACTTTTGCTACTTATAGCAAGTTACTAAGTTAGCGAATTAATATTATTGGTTTGCTTACTTGTTAACTACTTGTCACTTAAAACCACACTTTAATATGTGTTTCGTAAAATTAGATACAAGAATACATTAAAACATCAGTTTTTGTCTTAAGTAAATCACATCTCAATTCTCTAATAGCGCCCTCTTTGATTTTGTTTATAATTATAAATTCGAAATTATAGAATATTTAAATTAAAATAAATTTTTTTTCATATAAAATATTTAATTCCAATCAAATTATTATTCAATTTTTATGAAATGGAAAGGATTATAGTAAGAGACAAATACGTATTACAGAGAAAACACGTCGAGCCTCCGCTGTGGAAAAAATGGCAGAAGTTGGCCGAAAGAGAAGGGCTTAGAAGAACCACGTTTTTTCTTAATGGAGATCGATACGTTGGAGAATGGCATAATGACGTAAAGCATGGTAAGTATAGGTCCTAAATAGGAACCAGTTTCTCATAGGAAGTCCTTCCAGGATGCATTCCCCCTTGACATTGCCCACGTGTTGCAGTCCAATCCAATCCATTTAATATGATCATAAAGTCTATTTGGAAGATTATTGAATTGGCTAATAAGCACTTTTCATTTTGCTAAAAAATTTAGTCATAATTGCATATTCCTTAGTATTCACAAAGTTTTAGTGTAACTGTCAAAAAAAAAAAAAACATGTTGATGTTTTAGTTCAACAATAGCATTGTCAGTGTAAAGAAATGATAATTAATGGTTTAAGAAATTATATTTATAAATAAGTTATAATTTACTTTTTGAATCTCTGTTCTAAACTTCTGTTTTTGTACTAAATAGAGGGTGATGAATAATATTCTAATGGGAAAATGTAATAAATTTTAAACTTTAAAGTTACAATGTAACAGCTGTTATAACTAGCCAAATTTTTTATCATTGTATTTTGAATTTAAAACTTTCAAATAACTAATAACATTTTTAAGTTTTATGTATCAAAAATTGAGAAAAATACTTGATTAAATTATTTTGCAATACTTTGAACAGTATATTGTAAGATAGCCAATAATGAATATAAATTAATTCAAAGAAAGTAACTAATTCCAAGAAAATATACTTTGAATCAGTAATTTTAGTATCAGTATACATAAAATTTTTAGTTCCAAATATTAGCATTTATTTGAAAGAAAACTTTATTTGAATTGTCATTGAGTCATTGTTATGCTTCCAAATGAATGCTAATATTTAGGAAAGTATTTAAGTAAGACAAAACCTTTCACACTTTGATTCTAGCTGTTTAATCACAAGGTACAAATGTTTTTGGCCACTTTGAATGGCTTTCTTCAGGTACAATGAGGTCAGTTGGAATGTCATTTAGCAGATATTCAAACTGCTAGAAACAAGTGTGAAGTCAAAGGTTTTGTCTTACTTATTTTAAGTAGTTCTAGCTTTGAATGCATAGAAGTAGGAAAGTATTTATTTTGAAAAAACATACCATACAATATTATTATGTTAATAAATAAAATAATGTGATTTGAACTTTTTTATTGATTTATATATATTTAATCATATGGAATTGCCAATAATAAATCCTCTTTTTTAATGTGGCTGTCTGCTATATTGTTTATAATATTTTCAATCCTAACATCTTTCCCTCTGTTGTTTGTTCTTTGTCCTTTATTTTTCTGGAACTTTTGTCCCCTCTAAATCTTTCATGAAGCAACATGGGAGAGGAGTTTATTCTGAGAACCATTGGGAACAATGAAAAGGGAAGTCATGTGGGATGTTGGGAAGAGAGTCATAGTATAAATGACAAGTAGTTTCATGTCTGTCCCATAAGTTAATCTGCACATGTGCAACTTTGTAGCAAATGCTAGCATTTTTTCGTGAACTATGGGATGAAATAAACATTCTGGAGTGCACTGTGTCAGCTATTAATTGTTCAAAAAATAAAGCTGTTTGGAATGAGTTATCATTCTTTAGATTTCCAAAAGACACTGAAAGGTAGAGTAGCATTTTTAGTATAAATACTGTAGAATATGCAATTTTATTGTTTATCACATTTCCTTTAAATATGTATTGACATACTATATACGTGTATATACATGTGTCTTGTACTTACATATTTTGATATGTAAATACAAGATACATGTATATACAAAATATATGTATTGTACATGTATATAAATAAAAACAAAATTATCTTACGTTATATAAAATATATAAAATTGTTTCAATGTATAACATACAGATATCTGTATTGCATTTACTTTTAAAGAATGGGTGGTTTAATAATATTTTAGCTGGTATATAAAAATATAAGAATATATGTATGTCTGATGCAGGAAAAAATTTCAGGTGTAAAAAATTGGTAATAAACACCAGAAGGGAAGATGTCTTAAAAAAATCTCCTGATTATTTGTATGCAAAGTGTCAAATTTGTGCTGACCATTTTGAAGATTACATGTTCATGAATGCAGGAAAACATCTGTTAATTTGGAATGCAGTTCCAACTATATTTAGCATCCCAAATCCTCCATCACAAATAGAACCTTGTTGATGTCCACTGAGAAGACACACAGATCTTTAGTCAACAAAGAAAGGTAGGTATGCTATCCCTGAACAAACAATCTAATGCTATCACACAACTCATCAACTTCATCAGAACTAGGAATGCAACAGGCAACTACATCTTCAGCTGAAGCAAGTTCTCCTAAAACAAAAATGAAACAATTACAAAATACAAAAATCAAAGAAAGCAAGACTTAATAAAAGCCTCAATGCAATGAAATCAGTTCATTCACCTAAAAAACAAAAACAAATTTTTAGAGAAGATATAATAGCTTACATATCAGATCATTTTTCTGCACCATTAAAAAGTTTTTTGATAGCCCAAATCAAC
This sequence comes from Centruroides sculpturatus, assembly GCF_000671375.1. Taxonomy (NCBI): domain Eukaryota; kingdom Metazoa; phylum Arthropoda; class Arachnida; order Scorpiones; family Buthidae; genus Centruroides; species Centruroides sculpturatus. The sequence continues at coordinate 66,613 of NW_019385348.1, read as the reverse complement.
TTTGGATCTCATAAAAAAGGAGGGAAAAAATGGTCAGCTGCAATGATGAATTTAGCTTGTCTCTGTATTTTCAAAGTCCTAAAAACTACAGATTCATGAGAGATCTGTTTTCACTGACATCAAGAACAAGTTTATAAGTGGGTAATTTTAAAAATTTACTTAATTATAAGTGAGCTTTTTTTAAATTTTATGTTAAATCTTTCAAAAGTATTATTGAAATTTACCAGGAAATAGATCAATAANTACGGTATGTAACATGTGTAAATATGTTTGTTAATTACAAAATAATAAATCATTTTTATTCCACTTTCTTAAACGATTCTACAAATTTTGATACATGGCATAAACAAAAATATTAAATTCCTGACACCTTTTTTGCATAAAAAATACTATATAGTTTAGAAAATATACACAATAAACAAAACAATAAAAAAAATGTTATTTTGTTTATTATTTGTATATTATTCAGCTATTAGTTTGTTACCCAAATTACCATTGCCCAGTTGATCATGTCCCTGAATAAAACCATAAAATTAAAAAGATAAGAATACCACTTTTCAAAAAATTGCAATTTAACTTCTACAAACAATAATTTAATCAAATAAATTGTAAAGATACCAGGGCTGTGGAGTCGGAGTCGTGGAGTTTTGGCCGGAGTCAGAGTCGTCAAAAAATCCGCCGACTCCGACTTCCTTTTTACTTACCAACTTGTTGTGTATATGAAATGGAGTCAGAGTCGGATGGTAAGGAAAAGTCGGAGTTGGATGGTAAGTAAAAGTCGGAGTTGGAGTTGGAGTCAGTAGATTTTTATGTGACTCCACAGCCCTGAAAGATACAAAAATTTAATAAAATTTTATTTAAAATTGTGTTTACATATTTTAAACAATGTTTCAAATGAAAAATAAATTTTTAATTTAAGTGAAAAGCAGCGTATTGCTTGCTCATCAGCATTTCCCTTGCTGAGAGCTAGGGGCGAAGGCTACAGGATGACGTTTTGAAGTACCACATGACCAAAGGGACTGGTCCCTAAGTGAAACTAATTGTTGCTCATACTATGAGAGAGTCACAGGCCACTTCTCACCTGATCATCAGAAGAAGAGGACAGACTTTTCCTCTCAACTGAGAAAAAGACTGGCAGCATTAGGAGCGGAGTTGAATGAGAAGAGGCAGCATCTCATGCAGTGGTCAAAAAGTGCGACAAGTGACCCAAGTGTAGTCCATGAATTGTGTAATGAACTTTTGTGACAAGTAGAAAAAAAGAAAAAGGATGTCATCAAAATTTATTATGCCTAAAAAAAAGAAGTGAAACTTTGTACAAAGACTTTTCAGTGGACCCTCTCTTCATCAGAAAGGAGCTATATCATCCAAACACAAAGAAAAAATAACATGGATATTTCTATCCTTATTCTATTTCTATTCTCTTCATGTGTCTTATTCCATATGTTCTTGTTTTATATTTTAAAATAGTTTTACAATAGCCTTAGTTTATAATTATTGTAATGCATGAACAGATATTATTTTTTGTACTTTTGCAACGTGAGAAAAAAATAGGGATGAAACAATTGCTGGTTACCAACCATAACTAGAATCTTGGAAAAGAAAAAAAGGATCCCATAAGCATAAACTCAATTAAAATAAATTTTTATTCTGTTTTGTTAATATACCAGACATTCCTATTGATGTCTTATCTGAAATTTTTGATACAGCCTTTGTGTGCAAATTACATTCACTTACTAAATTCATATTAGATATAAAATTCAAATTTAAAAAAATAAATAAATAAATTGAAATTTAGATAATTTGATATCTTTTAATTACATTTAAGTTTTAAAATATCAGAAAAATTGATAGACAATTTAACAAACCTTAGCATTAGTATAAACCAATAATAAAAAGGTTTTTGAAATAACAGTTATGTAAATTATTCTTAGAAATGTAAAAACACTATAGAAAACATTAAATGAATAAATTCAAATGCAACCAAATTGTACTTCATAGAATTTACTCTGTGAAGACTTCTGATAATTTACCTTCTGTTTATAACAGGGAAAACTTTTATGTCTAATTTCATCATAAAAATTGTCAAAGAAAATAATTTTTTTTTTCAATCAAATATTTTTATTTGCATTAAGGCTAAGCCTTGTTACAGGGGGTATTTTCCAATAATATATTATTATACATTTGTTAATTTTTCATTGTTTGATATACATCACACTCAAGATCATTAATAACATTACAATAATTGTTTAGTTTTAAATTTTATCATTATTTTCCTTTTTAAATATTTTACTTTAAGTAACTTTTAATTTTCATCGTTTGATATACATCACACTCAAGATCATTAATAACATTACAATAATCGTTTAGTATTAAATTGCAATTTGATTAAAAAAACCATTAATTTTATACATTTGATTTAACGTAAAATTGTTTAATTTAGTTCTAAAGTCTTGATTTTGCTTCGTAGATATTACTTCTATAATTTCATATTTTTTATGGTATTTCTTTAGTCCTTTGCAGTCTCTTAGTATATGAATCAGAGAATAGTCACTTGATTTACACCAGTAACATCTGTCCTTAGTAAAATCTAAATAAGTATTATTGATAAACAACGAATATTTATTAAGTCTTAATTGAATTAATAATCTTTTTATATTCATATTAATATTAGCTGTTATGATGTTCGAAGTATTTCATTTAGTAAATCTATCTGGTCAGGCAGAACGTAAACCAACACCATAATAATTAACTTTTGGTATAAATGTTTTATATCAGTATTATCAATTTGTAATAAGATTAGAATATAATTAGTTGCTTTTTATATAAATTTTATGGAACCAATGTTTTTTCTTAATATTAGACAAAGTCCTCCATGCAGTCTCCATGGTCCTATTGGTTTCTGTGCATCAGAAGATATAATTGTATATTCCATTCTATTTTTTATAATTTCATTAACTGATGTGACTAGCCAGATTTCAGTTATACCTAAGATATCAGTATTATATAGTAATTGAGAAAATTCTTGAGTTTTTATTTTGTGGATTAAGCCTTGGCAGTTCCAGTTTGTGATATTTAAGTTAAGATTATTTGAAATTTTAATATCTTGATAATTTTCACATTCTAATTCTGAATTAATTATATTATTGGGTTTTTCTGTAGAGAATACAACAAAAACTCATCAGCATGAATATAACTATATGTAATTTTTTGACGATTAATTAACAGATAGTCATCACGCAGTTTTAGTTGTAATCCTTGTTTCTTAAAATCTGTATAATAATGTAAAAGTTTTTTTCTTCTTTTGCAAGAATCTTTATTTAAATCAGCTGACATATTAATTTCTTGCCAATTTCCCAGTGTCTTGTTATGTTTCGATTTATTAAAGGCTGCATGGATTCTATTTCTTAATAGGTTTGATTTTAATACTATGCACTTAATTTGAATATTTGGATTAGGTATTGAATATATATTTTCTATACCTTCTGATTTGCTGCAAACTATTTTTAAAGTATTAGAAAAAAATGTTGCTAATTTATTTTTAGTAATATTTTTAAGCTGATTTGTATAATCATAAACAATAATTTTATTATTATAGTGTTAGTCATAGTATCCAGTTTATATTGAGTTAATTCATTTTCCAGTCTTAATGTAGTAAATTCATTTTTTATTTTATCATTTCTTATTTTTATTTGTTGAATTCGATCTTTAAATTCTTTAATTTCATTTTGAATTATATTAATTTCTTATCTTATAAGTGAAAATTGACTCACCAACTTATCATTACTATTAGTTATCAGTTCGACTATCTTATTTCATAATTCTGCTGTTGAAATGTCTGTTTGTTCCGCAGGTAATTGTTCTTGTGAGGAAGTTAAATTAATTAGCTCACTTGTTTGATATGATGATTCGGCTCTTCTAGGTTCAGTATATTCAGTGATAAGGTTTGAATCTGGTTCCAATGGTTTGATACTATTAGTCAGCAATTTCTGACGAGCAGATGATCTTCCTCTCTTTGTTGGAGTTTTCTGTAAGGGTTTGCAGGATTTGGTTCTATTTCAGCAATCAGTAACAATAAAACAAGAAGCTTAATATTATTCCTTTTATTCGAAAATAATTCAAAATTTTTCATTTCTTGAAAAAATCAGACAAAGTATGGAAGTGGAGAAAAATTCACGCCAACAGCTTTGACGATCAGAGCACCCTCAAAGAAAATAATATTTATCATCGATGAATGACTTAACATATTAAAAGAAATTATAATTTTCAACTGATTAGTCTTACAAAATCCAAGCAAATATGCATTAAAATGTTGATATGATGTGATTCATTTAATTCATATTCCCTAAAAGTTGAAGTGCAATATATTATGGTCATGATTTCAATAATAATTTAATAGTCATTCTTGAAAGACAATGCTTAATAATTATTTTAAATATTGTCATTCTACGGTTAAATTTTTTCCACTGCATTGAAAACTTAAAGAAAAGAATCACATAAACTTAATAGAGTAGATAATCTAGTGATTTTTGAAAATGAAAAGAAAATTATGTAATAATGATGTAAAACTTTTTGAAAGTGATATTTTTGAAAACAGTATTTTGTTTGAAAAAGTTTTAGTTTTCTTAATTTTTTATTGATAAAAATAAATAATAATTCACTTTAAATATATGGGATGCTTATTTATAAATTGTTAATATTTTAAAAATAATTTCTGTATTAAAGTTTTGAATATGCATTTGACTCATCTTAAGGAGTGGTATATGTACTGTACATATACCTACTTCATTTTAAATTAAAACTAAATTAGATACAGTATATTCACTATATCAATAATAATTTGAGTTTCATAGAAAGTATTGATATCAAATTACATTATCTGTCAGAAAAATCTATATATGAATGAGGATGTTTGTTTGTTTGTTCACTACGCTGTTTGACCAATTGCTACAAAACTCTACAGTTAGGATTACATAGTTCTTGGATATTGTCATAAATATCACCCCAAAATATTGATTGGATTTCTACATATAAATTAATTTTTGTCTACATTCTATTTGCTGAGTTTACATATAGCTATCCAACACTGATCACTTTTCAAATATTAATAGTAGACTAATATTAATTAATAGTCATTGGCCATCCTTTCTTCTGGGAGGAGGTCAATAACTACTATTGGTCGAGTTACTTCATTCTTCAACAGTCCCTTCTTTCTGTCAGACCAGCGGTATGGTGTCCTTCGAATAAGAAAATTACATAATATAAAGTTACCAGCCTGCATAAAATATATTTTAAGTGGTTTTTGAGGGTGCTGAGTTTAAATATTTGATTTGTTTTTTGAGAAATTTGATTGGTTGGCAGATTACCATTTGATTTTTGGCTGTGAACAATACAGTTTCTTAAAGTTAACATTAGAAAAAAGTTATGACATCTGAAAAAATTAGGATATCATATTTTCAATTCCTGTCGATTTGACCATTGAATGTATCATTTTGTACCATCTGAATATTGCAAGAAACATGACAAACTAAAATAACTAAACTTTTTATATACTACTGGGTGACCAATCTAACACATTTTTAAAATTGTGTATTTCTCTACTGCACATAATTTAAAGAATTTTTCAAATATATGTTAGATTGTTCACTTGGTGTGAAAAAATATGTTAGATTGGTCACTTGGTGTGATAAACCCTTACATAAGATAACCTTTGTAGTTATATAAATCAGATACTATAATAGAAGCATTAAAAGTACAAAATACAACATATAATCTAATAATTTTAATGTTTGTTGTTATTTTTTGCTCGGGCAATGCTAGGCTTATCCTCTAGTATTTAATAACTTAAAATATTTTAGATGATTTTTATATATGTAATTTTTAAAATTATAAGAAATAGAAATCTTAACTTCTTTTTCAGACAGCATGGATTTCCATTTTTTTACATGGCACATGATTTTTAAATCTTAAATACATAATTATACATTTTCTTTTTCACATAAAATATTTGACAATTTATATAATGGACAATATAACATATTAGAAGATATTATATAAATTATATAGTAATATATTTCAGTTTAATCAGAACTTATTATATAAATTATAGATTCTTAAATTTAAAATCTTGGGCCTTGTAAGAAATTCACAATGTCCAAAAAAAGTGGTTCAAATTTCTATTTCTTTATGAATTTAAAAATTATTACAAAATTTATAGACTGTCAAATTGAAAGAAATTATTGAAGAAGTAAAATGAAATATGATATTGGCTAGTAAAGAAGATAGTATTTCTTTATAGTATTACTAGTGAATATAAATCAGTATCTCCGTTATAATTAGGAAGTATTGAGATAATGTTAATACTAAGTCCCTAGTTTTTAACAAGCTTTATGACTTTTATTTTGATATAAATAATATGCAATCTAAAAATAAAGTATTTTAAGAATGATATTGATTTTGGCATATGAATACAAAAACTCATATGCCAAAATCAATATCATTTCTAAAATTTTAAAAATAGCAATAGTTATTTTCTTTTATATAATAAAATAATACAAATTTGAAAGAAGAATTATTATAAGAAATGTGAAACAATTAACAGCTCGCAACTCAGAAAACAGGAATATTTTATTAAATTATGTTCAAAAATTCTATTTTCTATTGTTTGAATTATGGACTACTGTTAAGGACAGATATTGAGTTGAACTAATTATACTAACTATTGTAAAAATAATATAAGCATGTTTTACTGTTATAATTTTTAAAAACTATAAACATTATATATATAAATTTATATTAAATAATCAAATGCTGATTTCATTAATAAGCAAAAGTTATAAAAGTGTAAATCCTACAGAGGCATCACTATTAAAGGATTAAATCAAGAACCAAAATATTTTGAATTTAAGGATCTTGTGGATTTACTTTTTAATTATATGTTTGTATGTTTGATACTGTTTAATTGACAAAATCAACTATTTCATCAAGTTTAATTGTTTTCATCAAAATTGTTGATTATTTCTTTCTCTTTTTTTAGTCTTTTTATAGTAATTTAATATAGTAAATAATTTTAGGAATAATAAGTAAATCTTTTTATTTTTACAATATTGAGTAATTTTAAGAGTTAAACAGATACTGGTTATACAGTATATTCATTAACTGCTTTCTTCAGAGTGTAAATTTTTCATTATTTCAAGCACTCTCGGGTTATGAGAAGTTTTTTCTTTTTTGTTATTTCAGAAATATGAAAATGCTAGTAAATGCTCCTCTGCTTTTTTAAGTGTTTTAGATGACAGCACAAACAAAGAAGTCTTCTTCACTTCAATTTCTTTTTTTTAAGACTTTTCCTGTTTTGCCATTAATAATTCTGTTTTTATATTCTGTTTTACATAGTTTTTATATAAATAAAAGCTCTGCAAATTTTTTGAATCTTATGTCTACAGGTTGGTGTGTGCTTTCTGTATATAAGCAAATTTAGTATAAGGGCTCATATAGTAAAGGAATTCTATAAATTCTGACTTTTTGAGTTTGATCTCTGCTCTCTCCATTCTTGAAATGGAAGGTTCTTGTATTTCTCCCTTTTTTGCATATATTAATTGGAAAAACTTTTTAAGAAACTTTGTATTCATATAGATTGTTTGTTTGTTCTTTATTAGAAATACTAATTTAATAAAATTAGTTAAATTATTCATCTTTCAGTATTTGTGAGGCATTTTTACTCCTTTTTAAAAAGATCCTTTTAAAAATATTAATTAGTTTTGATTTAAAATGTAAGTATGCTGATTAGAGGTTAGTACTTTACTCCTTTCCTTCAGGATAGTCTAGGGCCCTCTTGTATGTGGGTGGTGGTTTGTGGAGACAGGAAAAGACAAGTGTTTCACAAAATCGTTTATTTATTGTTGATTATGCTTACATAATTTTGGTTTTTGAGGTCTGAAATTTCAATGTCCTGTCAAGTAGTTTCTTGGAATATCTTTTATTTTCGTTCTTCCAGATGGAGCAGCCCTGAGGCATGGCAAGTCAAAGTTTATAGTAGAGGTGACACACATAATAATAATCTGGACACCTTTTTTTGGGATGATGTAGAAAGTTGGATCTTGGAGGGGGAAATCTGGGATAAAAGCCAGAGGAAGAAATCTAGAGCTCTCCGTGTCCTTAGAGATGGAGGTTTTATATGTTTATTTTGTGTGATTATTTTCTTACTGGTCAGACTTTCCCTTCCTCACTCTCCGATTGGTCTCTTACAGCTTTCAAGATGAAAATTGAGACCAATTTTAGGTTGTGAGAAAGGTCTGCCTGGGATGGTTTATCCGACACCATCCTCTTGACTGATCACAATTTATCAAAGACTAAGACACCCATGCTCATATTTTACCTTCGTTTCCCTTTTCCTTATTGCATCTTTTAAATAATTCCCTTTTTAATTTAATTTTATTTTAAAAATTATTTTTCCTTTATTTCTTATGAGCGAGATGATGTCAAAATCATGAGGCATAAACTCGTGACCAAATTACCAATGATGTTTACTACAAGATATTATTTCCATTCATGAATGATAGAAATAAAGTACCATCAATAAAGTTTTTTGTTTTTTTCAGATACAAATTTCACAAAATATTAGAAAAACTATTTTACAATTGATTTCAAAGTTTTGAAGAACTGTTAGTGTATTAATGTAATAAATAAAATAATTTAATAGGAAAATTGCAATGATAAATATTGAGAATTATGGATATACTTTCTGAAGCTTTCTATTCTCTAGAAAAAGAAACTTTTGAGATACCTAAACATTTTACCAAGTCAGTTGAAAGGTTTGTTCATAGATTGGGTGCTCAGTTTGCTCAAGTAGTTTTTATTTCAATGCTCTCATTTTAAAAACAGATAAATGGAATCATATCTGATATACTGTGTATCTGTTATTATTACCGATTCAATTTAATTTCAAAAATGAACTTTGCTACATCATATCCCAGCTCAGTTTATCTCAGCTCTCAACTTTGGTCTAAATGCACAGCCTACCTGATTGCGCTCGATTGTCTTAGTTATACATTATAAGTGTCTAATATTTGTTGTTAAGTTCCATCAAGTCGTCTTCGACTCCTGGTGACTGCATGGACAAGTCTTTCCTTGTCCATGTAGTTTACTTGGCAAGAGTTGAGGAAGTGGTTTGCCATTGCCTTCTTCCTTGAATGATGTGTCACGCGCGCGCGGGAAAAGAATGCCTTCCGGGAGGACTTTTATAGGGAACTGGCCTCCTATTTAGTCATTATTGGCAAGGAGAAAACCCAGAAAACTCCAAGCAGCCAGCCTGTCCGATCGCGGCACGAACCCACGACTGAACTTCCCAGTGTTCAGGGTCCAGTCACCACCACTATGAGCGGCAACGGAGACCACTTGGCCACTGGTGGGCCAAGTGTCTAATATATATACTGATAAAACAACATTGAGAAGTCTGTAAATGAGAATCTGAGAAGATAAGTTAAATTTACATCATGTTTTCATAATTTATATTCTGCTTTAAGGAATAATTACAATAAATGCAAAAGTGCTTGCTTTAATTTTTAACTTTTTCAAAGTATTTTGTGTAAATTTCTTTTTAATGTCATTTATATAGATTGCTTTATAACATTTAAATATATTCATAGTAATAATGAATAGGTTTATTTTAAATTGTATTTGTAATTGTAATAAAGAGAATATTCATTCTTATTTTTATAAATATTACCTACAGTAAAGGTTAAATAAAATGAATAAAAACAAAATTATTAGTATTATATAACTAAGCATATAAGATTAAAATATAAACTTTTGTTCTTATAATTCTGTTGATTTGCTGCATTATCACAATTCATTAACCATATGTTGTTGTTGTTATAAGTTAATGTACAGAATAGTCATATGAACAACTAAATATTATTATTTTTTCCAGATTGTTTTAACATAATGCTTGGTTGTTTGCTGATTATAAAATTTTAGATTGATTTAATTTGTATGTATGAAATGTGCAGAATAATTAATATAATATTTCGGTTAAATGTAAATAATTTCAATTTTTATTTTTTGAGATAATTTTATTAATATATTAAAACAAGTATTTATTAATAAAATATTAATTGTTAATTATACTAAATTAAAACACTTTTTTAATAGGTGTAGGTACATATTGGTACAAAAAGAATGGGGAAGTTTATAGTGGCAATTGGGTTAAAGGAAGAAGATCAGGTTATGGAACTTTATCTATACCTCATCCAACAATTGAAAATGAAAATTGGAAATATTATGTAGGAGACTGGAAAAATGATAAACAACATGTAAGTTTTATAATGATGATGATGAAAATTTATGTAGTAATAAAAAATAACTTTTTCAGTAAATTTGAAGATTTTATAAGATTCAAAAAATGTAACTTTCAATCTTTTTTTAAAATAACTTGACAAACATTATTATTATAGTAATATACAAGATCTGATCAAAATGTGTCAGGGATGAAGTTGTGAAAATAAAAAATAATACATTAATGGAGATGAAGGAGGAGGTTATTTCTAGTTTTACATAAGTTATACATTTTAGTGAGCTATCTACTAGCTTTTTTTAAAATTGCTTTTTGAAGTTGAGGAAAAGTATTATATTTTACAGCTTTCAAATTTTGGAATCTTTTTCTTTTAAAATTTTTTATTCTAGGAAATAGAAAATAAGTAACATGGAACAATGTTTCAGGAATATGAAAATGGTTATTATATCTAAAATTCAATGCATAATCAAAAATTTCTGTTAAAGTTGAGCAAAATATATAGTTTGTTATTATGATAGATCAGTTATTTGTAACATATGTCATGAATGCATTATTAATTTAAATTATAAATAAAAATTTAAATTGTTTATACTAGCAGAGCTTGGTTTTGATTGAGAAAAAATGATAAGCATAAGCATTAGTGTTGCTTTTAACTTAAACTCTCCTTGGTGATGAGATTTTCATGATGACTACAGTTTTTTTTTCTTAGCTTTTATGTAATAAATAAATGTTGTTCAAAAAATAAAAATATCTAAATAGTTCAGCCAGTTTGAGAATTTTGTTTCAAGATTCACTTCTTAGGCTGACCACAGTTTCTTGATACCAAAACAAAACAGGATCAACAGCTGATAAATAGAATAAACAGGTCCTCTCTTATTAAAATTTTGTCAAGAAATATAAATGGGCATTATATTAACAATTTGTTAATATATTATTACTGATTTTGATTTGGTGGTGTAAAAAAGGATATATAAATGTCTCTAAAAGATTTTATTTTCAAAAATCTAATAATAACATGATATACTGTAATAAAAATATCACTATTTAATAGTTAAGTTGATATAGGGGTTTCCTAGCATCAAATCAAGCATACATTTTTCAGATAAATAAACTTTTTTTGTGTATATTCTGATCACTCACAATTTTATCATAAAACTTGTTGCATTGTAAGTCACAGTTTTGCCTTATAATTAGATTAGCATTGCTTTCATGACTTCAATATTTAATTTCAACTTTTCTTTTAACCACAGGAATTCATGAGTGAAAATATTCTTTCAAAAGTTATAGTTTCTGATAAACTAAAGACTACTATCAAATTATTAAAATCTTGAAATTCAAGATCCTTTTTGTAAATTTTATTTAAATATTTTGACCCCTCTGTCACTACATTGGTTTTTTCTCCTTTCAATTGCTTCAAGTGTTTAGTTATTGTGTTTATTAGTGCCATTGATTGAATTGTTGAATTTCATCCGTTTCTCTTCAGGTGATATGTTCCTCAATATTGTTCAACCTATTCTGTAAGCTATATTTTATGCCATTTCTTTCTCAGTAATATCTATTCAAATTTATGACCTTTATCAATGCAGAATAAATATTTTCTAACAAGTCACACATTCAGAACACAATATGTAAATGCATTTAATATACAGGGCATTCTGTAAAAACTGCATAAACTCTGCAGAGTGCGAATCCTTGCTTGGAGTACATAAAAAAATGAACCAAGAACCATATCTTTACAACCCATGGTTTTTGAGAAAAATGTGAAAGAAAAAGTATGACATCACACCTGGAGTTTTATTGGAAACATGAACATCAGTACTTGCATATGACATTATGCTTACACAGGAAGATGCTGAAAATGACCACCATGCATATCAAGGCATGTATGTGCATGTCTTAGAATGGCTGACTTCACATGCTTCAGCATCATGTTGTCCACAAAAGTGAACTACCGTGAAGATGAGCAACCAAGTGTAGTAACTGGGTTTGATATACCAATTCCTTAAGATGACCCATAGGAAGAAATCCAAAGATGTCAGATCTGGCAATCATGGTAGCCACACAACTAGACCCCCACATCCAATCCAGTAACCTAGGTATTCCATATCCAATTAATCATATACAGGAAAGCAGAGATGTGCTGGTACTCCATCATGCTGGAATCACAGGCCACGTATTGCTGATCAAGGAAATCAGTACTTCATGGAGAAATACCAAGTATGAATGTTCTGTGATATGTTGAGATAGCAGATATGGTCCAGTAATGTGATTGCCCAGTATGCCAGCCTATACATTTACAGACCAGCAGACCTGGTGTCTCTGTGGGAAGATCACAAGAGGATTGGACTCTGACCACATGTCTGTTGTGACTATTGAAGACTACAGAATGTGATTTGGTTACTCATCTTCATGCTATGTTCACTTTTGTGCACAGCACAATGCTAGATCATGTGCAGTCAGCCATTCTATGGCATGCATATACATGCCTTGATATGTGTGGTGGTCATTTTTGGCATCTTCCTATTGTGTAGGTTGCCCACATGCATAGCTGTCAATTGCTCATGTTTCCTGTTTCCCTAGAGGCAGTACCATGTGCGGGCTTATTTTCTATATATATTTTGACCATACTGTTATCTGTGGGCTATCCCCCGTGTGTTGTAATTAAAGTATACTCAATAAGTGGAACACGACGGCACCATGGTTCCCATTTCACATTCCTTCCTTTTCTTCCCACTTCTCACTTCCTCTAAAACTCGTCATCCTTCCTTTTCAAAGACTATGCCGTAAGGTTCGGCCTTCTAACACTTTTAATCATATCATATCATATCCAAGCATAATGTCATGTGCAAGTACTGATGTTCATGATTCCAATAAATCTTATTTTCTGTGCACTGGATGTGTGACATTATATTTTTTCATATGTACTCTGAGTAAGGATTCTCATTCTGCAGAATTTATGCAGTCTTGACAGGACACCCTGTATAAACTAGATGTAAAATTTTTGATTTTCAAAAAAATGGGACAAAAGTGCAAACTTTACTAAAACAATGAAACAGTCTGGTCAGAGCAAAAAAAAGAAAAAAAAATGGTACTTTTCCATTTCAAATAATGTCTAATCAGCTTACCTTCTTCTCTATACTCAAATGCTATATAGCAGATTTTGCTAAGAAATGGAAAAATGTGAGCATATCAGAATTATTTGACATGAAACCAAAAGGAGATCCCTAATTCATCTGAAATTATTTTGATTATTAATTTTTTGGCTACTCTCACCAAAACATCCAATTTCATGTTTAGTCAGTAATTTGGAGTTTAACTCTACTTTGCTGTATTTTAAATTACCAATTATTTGACATTAATAGATTTAATAGATTATTTGACATGCTAAAATAACTTAAAGAAAAAATTAAGGAAATACTTGATTTTGCATTAAGCAAATAAATAAATTGTTTTAAAAGATGTAAAAAGTATTTAGAGTTTAGTTTTCCTTAACTGTCTAGAAATAATGACATATTTATCGATACATAGCCAAACGATTGCCTTAAATACTCAGGCTATAAATCTGCTAATTTTAATAATTAATACCAAGTAATTTACTATTAATTATTAAAATTACTTGGTATTAATTACCGTAATAATTATGGTGGCACCATGGCACCCCCAGCTAGCACCATGATTAGCCATGTAAGTTTATATCTAAATTTAAATACATCTAATAATGAAGACTTGCTCAGGGTCTAGGTAGTGCAACTGGCAAGTGCACCATACAACAAGCAGAGGTTGTGGGTTCAAGACCCACCCAGGCCAGTTTTTTCCTTCCAGATGATTCTAAGATATTTAATAAATTTTTAAAATTATAATTATTAATTTAGATAAGAGATGGCACCTCTAGTAGCAAATTACTTGTTATTAATTATTAAAATTAGCAGATTTATAGCCAGAGTATTTAAAGCAATCATTTGGCTATATATATATATATATATATATACACATAGCCAAATGATTGCTATATATATATAGCTTCAGGTTGTTTAATATACTGACATATTTATCATTGCATCTCTCTTATGCTTTGATCTTTTACATAGATACTGTATGTACATCTAATCTTATGTACTGTATTAATATGTTTTAAATATTGATATATTTAAAAAATTTATTATATTTATTATTTTTAATATATCTTCCTGTAGGGTTATGGAATATGTTATTTTACAAATGGTGATGTATTTGAAGGCCAATGGAAATATGGTAAAATGTGTGGCTGGGGAAGAATGATTTATCATGATGGAAGTATTTATGAAGGAGACTGGCAAAATGGTACACGTAATGGATTAGGAACATTTAATTCAGGTAATTCAAGAATTCAGGTAACAGTGAATCACCTTGGAAGATGCTTTTTTGATGTTAACTTGCCCATATGTTTCATTTCTGATCATTAGTTCTGTCTTTCATTTCTTCATTGCATTTTCTGTGAATGTTCTGATGTTACTATAATACGCTTCTTGTTTAGTTTAAAATGTATTGGTGAGCTCTATAATGACCTGTTTATTTCTAGAATCACTTTGGAATGTTCTGATGCTTTTATCTATTTTGATGGTCCACAAACATTTAATGATCAAACTGTATAGTAGAGTCGAATGCCTTTTCTAGTCAATGCAGACCACGTGCAGGTTTTTTTTTTTTCAATTTGTACAGTTCTTGAAAATCATTGTTTTGATCAGAAGTTTATTTTTTTATACTTCTGCTTTTCCTTTTTGTTTCATTTTTGCTCCAGTGGGAGGATATTACTTGCTTCAAAATAATCCTGACTGTTATCAACTATTATGCCAGTGAGCAATTTGAACATAGTAGGCAAGTATATTATTGGCTGGTATTTTGGTGTGGTTGTTCTTTTCATTGGATCTTTTTGTATGAGACAAAATAGATGAATGGTTAACAACAGGCAAACTTGTCTCTGTGCAGTGCTTGATTGAATTGTTTGGCCATCAGTGGATATAAGCTAGTCAGATATTTTAGCGAGAAGTCATGTACTTGATCATTACTAGGAGATGTCCAGTTTTTTACTCTTTTTGTTCAGTTTTTAACCATTTCTGTTATCTCCTGTTCAAATTCTTTTATCCAGCTTGCATCATGATTGTAATTTTTACATTTTGTAAACCCTTGCTTTTTTGTTTTTACCCATTAACCATATGGAGACTGAGGACTTTGTCAACTGTTTGGCTGGAATGTGGTCAGTTGCAATGCAATCATCCCATGCCAGCGAATGTGACACAGAATGAAACACAGACTAAGACTTTATTAACACACATGATATATTACATTCAAGAACAAACAGTTGACAAAGTCCTCAGTCTCCATATGGTCAATGGGTAAAAACAAAAAAGCAAGGGTTTACAAAATGTAAAAATTACGATCATGATGCAAGCTGGATAAAAGAATTTGAACAGGAGATAACAGAAATGGTTTAAAACTGAACAAAAAGAGTCAAAAACTGGACATCTCCTAGTAATGATCAAGTACATGACTTCTCACTAAATATCTGACTAGCTTATATCCAGTGATGGCCAAACAATTCAATCAAGCACTGCACAGAGACAAGTTTGCCTGTTGTTAACCATTCATCTGACCACATTCGCTGAACACATTCAGCGAATGTGGTCAGTTACAATGGTTTCAGCATCATCCCATGGAATGCTAATCTTTAGATCTTCTTTATATATAGAGCACCATGTTTGTGGTCTACCTTGTTTCCTTTTACTACTGTGTGATTTCCATTTTAAGGCTACTTTTGGTAAGCATTCCTCTGGCATACAAAGAACTTTACATGTCCTGCAAAATGCCTTCTACACTCTGTAACATGTCCTGTAGTTTGTGTAGGACACTTCTGAGGACTTTCTCATTTGTGATATGGTTAAGATATGTAATTCTGAGTATCCTTTGAAGACAGCATTGATGAAATATGTTGTGTTTCTGAGTAATCTTTCTGTCTTTCCATGTTTCACAGGAGTAAATTGTAGTTGGAATGACAATGGTGTTATAGAGGTGTATCTTAAGTACTGTACTGATTGTTCATGTCAATCAGATTGAGCAGTCTTTGAAAGACAGCTGATGCTTTACCAAGTCGACATTTTATATCAGCTTCAACACCTCCATCTGGTGATAACATACTACCAAGGTAGCAGAACTTCTCCACTTCATTCATTGTTTGTGATTTTTATTTTTGATTGATTATTTATGGATATTATTTTTGTTTATTACTGGTGATCTGCAATCCCATTCTTCCAGCCTTCTGTTCAAGGCTTGTGGTCATACTCTGCATCTTTGGGCATGTTTCTGATATCAATGCAATGTCATCAGCAAAGTTCAAGTCTGTGAGTTGCATCTATCCTCTCCATGGAATTTCATGTTAATAAAGTGTTTGTGATGGTTGAGATCCTCATTAATTTTCAAACACATTGATTTTCATTATTGTCCTATTTTTACACAGCAATATTTTAATATAAAATATATATTTATCATATCAACATTTTCATTGTGGTCTACTCAATATTTAAAACACAATTAGTATAAAATTTGTCCACCAATGTTTAATTAATTAAATGGATAAGATCCATTAAACACTGCAGCTGGCCATGGATTTGTACCTGACCAGTAGACTGTTTTATTCGTGTACCTAACACTTAAATAGAGGTAATTTTTTGATAGAAATTCTCTTCAGAGATACCATCCCCTTAGGTTAGATATTTCGAAATAAGGCAATACCCTCATGCTGTATTGCCTTGTCCCATCAAAGAAGCAGTCATATACAATTCCTATTAAGGGTGCTACATAATCTTAAGTTTAGCAAATTTAATAAATATGAGTGGTAGATCATTAAAAGATAAAGATTTGTTATTAAGGAAATTGCAGTTTGGAATATTTAATATCATTCTAAAATCATAGATTGATAGGTAAATAGGTTTATTATAGAGTTTTAATGACATTTGGAGAAAGTGGGGTTATTCAAGTGAACTGGGAACAATTTACAATTTACAATTTTTCACACAAATAATGGAAAACACTTCCTGATATATGATAACAGCCATAACAACAATACTGAAACACAATTTCTTATTTTGAAAATATTTATTGATTGATAGAATTATACTAAAATTCTAAATTTATACTAGAAATTATTTATATTGTGGCATAAAAAAATTTTCTTTCAGGAAATAATTATATATATAATGGATCCTGGAAAAATAATTTGAAGGATGGATCTGGAGAACTAAAATTAAAGGATAAAGGAATAAATATTGATGGATTTTGGATGGAAGGATGTTTACGGTGTGGTCTGGTACAAGACGATAAAGATAAATGTTTAACTCCATATCATCCACTACCACTGGTAATATATTTTTATTACACAAATTTAAATTATTCTGATGTATCATATATAAAATAAAATATTCTCAACAAATTAATAATTAAATAAAAATATCTAATCAAATTATTAATAGAATAAATAAACAGTGTTCAATTTTTCTCAATATTTAGAAACAAAAACTATACTATATTTTGTTCACTTAATTCTTTTATTCAAATTTTTGTAATAAAAAAAATTGAAGGGTCAACAAAAATTTGTATTGTACAGCATTTATAAGCATACAGAGAACATTTTAATTCAAAGTCTTGCACACACAGTCTCCACAATTCCTAATTTAGGCTATTATTAATTTAAATATTGAGAAAAATGAAGAATTTCAATATAATTACAATTTAACTAAACATTTTGTGTGTTTTTCCTAATTTGTTCCCAAAATTAACATTTTGGGATTTTCTATTTAATAGTATGCAGAGAATAATAAAAACTATAAACTGATTAAAAAATTACAAGTACTGTATGTTGGTATCATGTAATTATCATGTATTATACAGTGGGTGATTGGTTAATGAACATAATCCATTCCATGACCATGCTCTGTATTTGAATTGTGTTAACTGACTATCGACTTATCAAATTACCATAAAAATCTATGGTAATTTGATTAATTCGTTCTGGAGACCCCAAAAAATAAATAAACACCCATGAAAACACGAAGCAATTGTTATTACATGTAAATAAATGTAGTAAGAAAGTATAGAATTTTTTGTTCTTTGTTTCTCAGATGCAATTTTCGTTACTCCTTTATCTGCTTGTCTATTTGATTATATGTTTCTTAGCTAAGATTGTATCTACAGTCGACCCCCCTATAATTACGGTCCCTATAGTTACGATTCCTATAAAACTACGAAAAAATTGCTATCGGTATTCGTAAAAAATAGTAAAAGTTCCCTATAAACACCTCAAACGTCATCGGGAAGCCGAACTACTTTCCCGCCGTCCATAGCGCCACGCTACGGAGAGATTTCTATCGTCTGGACAGTATTATATAAATTATATATAAATTAGATACTGTACATATAATTATATATTAATTATATATAAATTAGGTACTGTATATATAATTATATATTAACTTATTGTAACTTTGTTATAATTAAATATATAATTTCCGCCGTCTAGCGTGGCGCCACGCTACGGAGATTTTTACGCTAACTATCGTCTGTCAGTATGTAAATTAGGTACCGTAAGTCTAATACAGTACTGTAATTTTATACATTTCTTGTGAAAGAAACATTTCTTATTCAACGGCGATTAAAATTATTTATATTAATGATGTCTCCGAAGTTCTACGAAGTTTTCACAGAAAAATAAGTTGTTAGAAATCGGCCGCTCTTTGCTGAGCTGTTCCGCGACGAAAACAATGTTGAGCAATGGCAATGTCGAATGGTGACACTCGGTAAGTAATCCTACAATTTTTTGTTTATAGCGTAGTTTATACGGATTATTCCCAAAAAATATATACGTATTTTGGAAATGTTGAGTCGGATTAGTCTAGAATCGATTAATTTTATGGAAGAAAATCTTTCAAACAGCCGTAGTCCGTAAACTTGATACGTGTCGGGTTGTGATTGGAAGGATTCGTAAGAAAGCGGATTCCTAGAGAATGGAACGTATCTCTATCTTATAGGGGGGTCGACTGTACTGTAGACCTGTTGAAGTCATCTTCCTACAATATCAGGCATCTTTTGCTCACTCTTTACCTTGGCTGTTATGTCTTCTTTAGTTTCAATAGTGAACATAGTTGTTAATATCTTAAGCAATTATATAATATTCTTTATCTGTACAACACATTATGTTCTATATATTCTAAAAGAGGTGTACAAAAATTTTTGACACTCCACTATTTTTAGGACCATAATATTGTCAGTTTTTTAAATAAAAAGTTCAGAAAAGCACAAAAATTCAGCAAACAGAAATTAACTAGTGCAAAAGGTTATGTATACAACTGTGAAAGTCTCATTCCATAAACCATGTATAGATGTCATTAAAATGTAGTTTTACAAATCTTAAACACAGCTTCACTTCTTGTGTTTGTTTATCAAGTGTTCATTATCCAAACATAATGAACACTTTCAAGAAAGATTTTTGTCTGAACCGTTCGTTAACTGATCACCCACTGTATTTCAAAACTAGATATACTTCAATGCAAGAACTAGTACTAAGAAGTATTTGTGTACATATTTAATTTGCACTTTTTTTTGTTGTTTTATTTTACAATTTAATCATGTAGCAATTTGATGCTTTGATTATACAGACATCAGAATCTTTTGACTCAAGAAATTTTAAAATTGGAACCTAAAATGTTTATTTCCACATAACACTATTGTTGGTTGGTAGTTACTATAATAACCAGGGCTTGAGGTTGGTAACAAAGCTCCTGACTTATGATTGGACCTTATAGAATTTTATGACTCAAAATTTACTTTGGAGACAATATAATTAAATTCCTAACTCAGAATGGCTTTTCAACACTACAAAGTGAATCGTCAAGCATTCCTATGAAAACTGAAAGTACTTAGTGATAATGAAAAATTGAAAAAAGCATATTCAACCACACACACAAAACATTTTGTGTCACTCTATGGTTTAGTAAAGTATTTATTTAAAAACATGAATTAAGCCATTGTATGAATCTTTTGACAATAAAAATTTAGGATTAACTAACACAGTGTGTTAGTTACTTGAATACTTAGGATTATAAGCTATACTTATTTTTCTTTGCATACCATTAATTACCATTGATTTTCTTTTCATAAATTTATTTTTGAATACTGTGTTACTTGAATACTTAGGATTAGCTAACACAGTGTGTTAGCTAATCCTAAGTATTCAAGTAACACAGTATTCAAAAATAAATTTATGAAAAGAAAATCAATGGTAATTAATGGTATGCAAAGAAAAATCATAAAATAAGATTATGTTGCATTACAGAGACTTCTGTAATGCAACATAAGAGGTTAATGTTCCTACTAGGAGCTTAATATAAAGCACAATAAGAAAAGAGTAGAACTTGACCAACTTCTTAGTTTTCGTTAATAGAAGAGAAACTATTATGAGTCAAAAATTAAATAGTAAATTGGTTAACATTTAAAGTTTCAGAAATTTTTAAAGTGAGAATTTTGTTACTGATGTGAACACCTTACTAATAATTTCAAAAATTATTTGAAGGACACTATAAGCTATACTTATTTTTCTCTTATTGTATGTATAGTATACTGAAATATCCTCTAATGTAGTTTGTATACATCATTCAGAACATGCATTTAACAGATCATAATGTAACATTGGATGTTACATTGTGTATTTTCTCAGTAGTTTAATTTGTAAGTTAAAATAATAATTTGAAGCTGGTTCTTATCATTAATACATAATTTTAAAATCTTTATTGATAATTACATCAGTTATACATTTAAATAAGCAATGTGTACAATTACAGAAACATTAACTTTTGAGAAGCTTTAAAAATAATACCAATACATTTTAAATTCATTACAAATGACCTTTCAATGATTATTTGAGAAATTCAAGATTAATTATATTTATTTTAAAATATTAATTTAAATAAGATAATGTTTTATTTTATAAAATTTTCTATTAAATATAAATGCTATTGATATTACTTGTTTAATTAATGGTAACATATCTTTCTAAACATTATTATAGCTAGAGTTGGCCGACATAGACGAAGTGCTGAAAAATGCAAAACAAGATGTTATATTAAGATACGGAACAATATTTGACAACACAAAGACAGACATAATTGCACCTGTGGAAACTACTTTAAAGGAAGAAGAAGAAATAATAATAGAAAAAGTAGAAGAAAGTTTAAGTGAAATTTTTGAAGAATGTATGTTTGAAATAAAAGAAAGTTTAGTTTATCAGGAAGATAGCAAAGAAGACACAACAGAGAGTGATGAAATCAAAAGTTCAGATCATTCATTAAGTACTTCATCAGACTTCTCATATTGATATATATTTGTAACCTGAAAATGTGTTAAAATCTATTCTCACAAAAGTAAACTATAAAAATTCTAATTTATTTAAATAGTAGTATTGTACATTTATACAGAATAAATTTAAATTTATATGAAGAAGTTTTAGCCAATAGTCTGTATTTCATAAAACTCAAAATAAATTTCAATAAAATAGCTTGAAACTTCTAAAATTACATTTTAATAGGTATCATAAATTACAGTTGTTTTAAGTTTTTGAAACAGTATTTTATAAAAATATTTGCCAGCATTTATGAAATTATATTCTCTCGAAGCAGTTAGTGGTAATTTAATAATCAGGAAAACAATACAGAGAAAAATAGTCTATGTACAAATGCCAATACAAAACACAAAAGTTACCATAGACTACATATAAAATTAAATCAATTATAACTGTTACTTCTCTGGTTTTAAAATTCTTAATTAACAAATTAATTTCTAAATTTTCTTAACGAAAGAATAGAGATTAAAAACCCTTTTCAACAGCCATGATCAAGCATTATTGTTAATATGTTAAACAATATTCTTTATCTGTACAACACATTATGTTCTATACATTCTAATAGAGGTGTACCAGAATTTTTGCCTAAGCCTTATCTTTTAAAACATTGATTTCCCAAATGCCTTTTGGACAAGAAATAATCTCTGGATACATGTTTAAAATGTTCGTCACAATTAAAGAGAATGGGTTTCTATTATTCAAGTTTAGTTTCTATCATTTTCTTTATTGAATTGAACCAGATTGGCCAACAATTCTTCATGTTTAGAAAGAATTATCCACTATGAGTGTAGGATGTCTGTAAGAAAATTAAAGTATAGGGAACTGGAAAGTTTTAAAAACAACTACTGATGTTTGATTATCATGGGAGTTGTTATAAAGATTTTTGGCTCTGGCTTTAGAAAGTTTTTGAAAAAATTTCTAAAGTTAATGTTGAATTTATTTTTAATGATAAATGCCTACATAGGACCAATATTTTAAAGATTGAAAAGCTTTGTACAAAGAAATGTACAAAGGACGCTATACTGATCAGTTTAACAAAACCAATCTTCAGAACAAATCAATTATTTGTCACTATTTATTTACTTAGTATTGAACAATAGTAATTCTTCAATTTTATACTCAGTAGATTTGTATAAGACTTGCATGGAATAACATGTTCAACCATTATCTTACAGAAATTCCTTTCTGATATTAACAAATATTTATCAGTGTAAGAAAATTTTAATAGCAACATCCATTCAATTTGATGATAGTTTAAAAATTGGTTCAAGAATTTCATAAATTATTAATTTAATTTCTGTACTGAAAAGCCAAAAGTATCACATTTACTTATTGATATTTTACCTATGCTCAAAAATTTTGACTGGTTATAATAGGAAGTGATAAATTTAAAAAAAAACAAAAAAAATTCAGAAATTTTGCATATTATGTTATATCAAAATGATGATTAAGTACTGTACATGTAGTGATTTAATAACTCTCAGAACAGTGTTTAAGAATTGCACATTATTCCAAAATCAAAGTTTTAATGATATTTAGCTCTTGCTATGGTAATGTTTTAAATGATGATCATCATTACTTTTCATAAATCAATTCCATCAATTTTTAAAATCAAAATCATTTATTATTAAATAAAAGTTGAAAATAAATTCTGTTAGAAAATGTATAAAATATTTATCACACTTATATTTCTAATATCAGATATAGTCATGATTATTTGCAGACTAATCCAAAATCAAAATTCATACAATTATCTGTGTAATAAGTGATCTTGTCATTTCCATCATTTTGTAACAAATACCTGCAGAGTTCATATTATTCAGAAAGTTGTACAAAATCTTATTAAACTTTACTCAGAAAAATGGTGGGAAAGAAGTTTAAATATGGATGATTATTAATTTGGCAAATCCTAAAATCTGGAAAAACAATTTATAACTTATCTTAAAATTAACAGTTTTATTGCTCAAAAATATTTTACATCCTTAAATATATATTTTACAATACAATAAATACAATAATACTATTATTGCATCAATTGTACCAGAAATTATTTATATGAATACAAATTAAGCATCTCATAAATGGCATTTTTTTTATAACACTCCAATATATAACAGTATAAAGTATTGAAAATATCTTCAGAAAATACAATTTTATATAAATGCATTATGCATTATTTAATAAACATTTTGTTATAAGTATAAATATACGGGAGATTTCAATATAATATAATAGGGATATAAGTACATGTTTTTGTATTCCAGTCTTTGGAATAGTAGACTGCAGCCTCACACATTTACATTGTGCCAGGGAAACTCATTACTATAAACTACAAATGATAAAAATAGTGTAAGCAAAAAATAACTATGAGCATTACTGTAGCTAAAACAGTATGTTACTACTAAAAATATAATATACTCAGAATGAAAATATTTAATAAATCTATAATTTTGATGAAAAAAAACCACTTGTGCTTCGTTAATTAATAAAAATATCACGGTTCCATTGTAATGGTATAACAAGTTCACACATTTATCACATGTGATCCATTCAGAGGCAAGTTTGTTCCATCATAATGGAGTTGGTTGACCATACTTTCCAATTCCTGCAAGCCGTGAGCAGACTGTTCATACTTGTGAGCGACCAATTTTCTATAAAAATGAAAAGCAAATGCTAAGAAGGTGATGACCATGGGAATCAATAATATGGTTGCGGCCAATGCAGCCTCCCTCGAATAATCGTAGAACTTCACCCAACACAGTATGGCTATTTCTAGAAGGAAGAGTAGAATACCAAAAACGGTTGAAAAGGCCCAAGCCAGTTCAATATAATAGTGCATCTTTTCGTGTGGAGATTCCGAAACGGCAGCAAAGCTGTGAACGCTGGCCACCGCCTCCACGTTGGGCAAGATGCACGTAGAAATCATAAGTGCCAACATGTGCACGGCAACTAATAAAGTTGTACACACGCTAAATGCAATTAACAGTTCACGTGGCATCCTTTGGCTGAGTTGAACTTCTACCATTGCCACCTGAAAAGAAAAATATTTTAATTTTAACAAACAAATGTACAGTATATTAAAATAATTCAGCTTTCAAATTAATATAAATGTAATTTACTTATATAATTTCAAGTATTTTTTAAAAATTTTAATTAGCAAACAAAGAAAATTCCAAGATGTAAGCAGATAATTATTTAACAGTTCCTGACTTAATCCTGTAGATCAGTGTTATCCCAACAGCTCTGCAGAGTACTGATGCTCCATGAAGAAATGCATAGTACTTTACAAACCAATGCCCATTAGAAAGTTTTTGTAAAATTGTTCTCTTAGTTTATATACTTTTCATTAATATAGACAGAGGCTTACCTAATTATATACCTATACACATACATGCATATATTGTTGCTCTACAAAAGTCAGAAAACACAAAGTGCTCTGTCAACAACATGCTCAACGAAGCATACAATAATTAGTTTCCATTTCAATTTTGGAGAAAATTCAGAATATTCTCTTGGGTGCAATGCACCTAATAGAAAACTAAAATAAACACCCTCAAATTTATACATCACAAAAACTTACATTTTATTAATAAAGTTTAAAGTATACTTTACAATTTGGCTTTTTACTTTACATACAAGTTATTTTAAAACTTTTTATTTTAAAACTATTTATTAATCAATTTCTGAGCTGTAATACCCGACATGGTTGGGTATTACAGCTCAATGGTATGGTATTAGTATTCATAATTTCACCTGAAGATTTACATAATTATAATGTGACTATTGTTCTATTTGAAGTTTCTACACCTCTGCAATCTGTGCAACCAATTCCCACACAGTATGCATAGGAACCATATTTCATTATTTCTGTGAAATTTCCCAGATAGAACAGGTTTCTTCCAATATCTTCTTGAATGCAATCATCTTGGTCTTCATCATCATATTGTGATTCATCAATCTCTTCTGTGCTGCTGTTAAATAATCTTTTTAGTTATCTTACATTTTTGAGGTTTGCATTTTGAATTTTTGTCTGGGTGAGACAAATTTGTGCTTTACTGGATAGTTAAAATTTGTGAGATTTTTATTATGTCTACTCAATTTTTGCTGTATATTATTGTTTGAAGTACAAGGAACAAATGAATTATCAGTTGTACTGAACTTGATTTGATTTGTCCCGAGTTAACTCGGGCATATTACATAGCGTTACGAAAAATTCGGTAGTTAAGGCCACTTTTGACAATTTTTTTTTTGAATTTTTGGAATGCTTTTTAAGTCCCCAAATTTTTTCAAAATCTTTTGCCCGCGCGAAAAAATTTTATCGCGATTTTAATGAGCCTTTGATAAGTCTCGATTAAGGCTTAATTGTTTTTTAATGGGAGTTTTTTTTATCAAATTTATTTCATGGTTCCTAAGTTGTAGTGCACGGATTTGACTTCGTTAAAGTTATTTAAAGCTGCTTTCTAATGTCAAAAACGACCGCCAATAGTTTTTAAATTTTTTAAATTAATATAATTAATTTTATATAAATTTAATTAATTAGGGGGGTCGGAAATCGCAATAAAATTTTTAATTTTTTAAAAATATNACTATTTTTCGAAAATCTAATGCCAATTTCTCCATATCCTGGATATAACCAAAACCATCATACTCACTATTTTGCTGTATCGATCTATCACTAGTCAAACTCTGGCCCAATCCCCCAGACGATGAAACAAAACGGGAGCCAGGCAACTCCCCCCTCCCCTTGCACTTGTAAACGTTTATTAATATCTGAGCTATCCATATTTAATATTTAATTAAAGGACCCCTAAACCCCCCAGACCCAGGTGAAAAACCTGACCCTTCCGCCACGGCATGGACCCGACCATGCCAAGAGACCTAAGAGAGGGCCAAAGGCAGGCCCCGTGGCCTCGGCAGAGGACCCCACTTCCTGCCAGAGGGTCCTGACCAGAGCGCCACCCTGCACTCTGACAGGGGGCAAGATTTTTCAGTACCTGACCGGGGCAGCCAGTAAGACACGGCTATGCCCCCCGGGGCCCTAACTACGTACTGCCCCAGGTGTGCAACCCCCGGTTTTTAAGCTATACCCTCGGGGACTGCCTTCAGTCCTCTCGCCCCGAGGTCGCAACCAAGCACATGCCGTAGCATCCAGGCCCGGCCAACACCTGAGCCCTCCCGCCGCACCATTAGCTTCCCCATGACACACGCCAGCACAGCATAGCTGAAAGGCAAAAAGTGCGCCTGGGTACTGAGTCCCTGTGCCACGTCAAGGCTGGTACGTACGAGTTGGGGCGGCGCTAAATAAGCACCAAACCCCCATTTGGAGAGGACAATGTGTATACAGTAGACCCCCCCTATAACACTGTAGATAATTTTGTGTTATATGAATTCCATGAGGCGGCGCTGTATCAATGTGAAGTGAAGTGGAATTTTTCAGCTCTTGGATTTTTAAGTTCTTTTGATGAATTTTAATTATATGTACTAAGTGTTATATATTTTATGAAAGCGTTTTTCTTGGGGACCAAGAATTCGTCTTTATTAAATTCGGACGCTCCATTACAAAGTAACATTTTGTTTACTTTTCGGGTTCGATTTTCCGAACGTAAACCGATTAACCGGAATTTTTGGGGTTCTGGGTTGTCCGCAATGCTAATGTGAGTACATCTTCCAATTTTTGGGGTTCTGGGTCCAGTACTTTAGAAGATATCAACTACTTCCGGTGGACATTCTGAAACCTAACATTCTGAATTAATTAAATAAATATCTTATTTCTTCTTTGTTCGATATGGAATCGGAGAGAAAATTATTTCATGATTCTTGATGAAATAAAGAATTATTCACAGTGTAACCCTAGGGGTAGACTTGGGGTGGAGTGCCATTTGACTTATATCTTGACACAGTTTAACAGAGTGACTGAACACGCTGAAGCGGTCTTTGAGAAACAAAGATTGTTTGAAAGCTTGGATCAAAGATTTTCTGTTATACTAACTATTAAAGGAGGACATTAAAGAGATTCGGGGTTCCCAGGATAAAGAATCAATTACTATTTTGAAAGATATTCTTCAGAAAGTGAATAATTTCGGAAAGCAACCATCTGACGTACACACAATTGAAAGAAATACTACTTATCCTAGTTAGAGATGCATTAAAACAAGGTAATATATTGTCTAATATTGTTAAAGCTCCGCCTGAATTAGCACATACAGTCTTAGTGTACAGCAATGATGAGAATTCAACATTTGACTAGACAAAAAACAATTTACTTCAAAATGTAGAGCGTAGAATATTGGAGTTAGAATAAAACGTGTTAGAAAAATAAATAATGGTGGAGTTGCTGTTGATTTAAGTTATCAAAAGGGTGCTGCGCACTTCAAAGAGTTTGTAGACAGAGTCCCAGGATTAACATCCCACATGCCTAAAAAGAGATTGCCTTTAATCAAAATAGTGTCCGTTCCTTCAAAACAAAAAACTGATGAATATGTTTCCTGGGTGATAGAAGTGTCTTCTGATATAAGAAAAAGAATTCTTAAAGGAAAGAAAGTTCATATAAGGTGGTCAACCTATAGTGCATATGATTATATTCCAATACTGCAATGTTTTCGATGTTTGTCGTTTGGACACATAGCTAGAAATTGCCCTACATCTGAGAACATATGTAGCCATTGTTATGAAAACCACTTGTTTAAAGACTGTACCAAAAAGACATGAAACACCAAAATGTGCAAATTGCCTGAGGAAAAACAAAAAAGAACATAATCACAATACAATGGACAAAATGTGTTCTACATATCTTGAAGAAAGGATAAAATACTTAAATAGAATTGACCTTACATAACACTATTGTTTGATTACAAATTGAAGAATGCGAGATAACTTTGATAGTATAGAATTTATATATTCAGTGAGGTATTTCCTCAGGTTACACCGATGTGTTTTAATGTTTGTCTTGTATTTAATTTTATGTATTGCATTTCTTGTATACACTGTGTTGTAATATTTTGAATTTTATTATTTGTAACTTAATTTATTTTACCAATTCTTCGATGTATTCAAAACATAACTTTTGTAATTTTTTCAACAATTTTAATCAGGTTGTGCTTATTGGGGTACCTGAATATGTAATTTTAATATTACGTTAATAAACCAGATGGATGACGATGATGATGATGATATGAATTCCATGTTGTACGAGTCACTTAGATTTTACAAATATGAAAGCCGTTCACAGTCTGGCACACGTATTTGTAAAATCTAAGTGACTCGTACAACATGGAATTCATATAACACGGAATTATCTACAGTGTTATAGGGGGGTCTACTGTATTTTATATTTTGTATATTTTATTATGAGAAATCGTTTACAGCGGAATAAAGCATATTATTTATAAAAGTGTGTTTGGTATCAATGTTTATTAACCTTTAATATGTTTTATAGAAATTTTTAACAGAAGTTTGTGTTGTGTTAATAAATTGTATTTTCTTGTTCATAAAATATATGTTTTGCGAATAATATTTTAATTAGTAGGCACTCATTGATTCGACTTCCTAGTGTTGTTTATGACTGTATTGGAGATTTTATAAGTAGGTCATCAAACACACAATCTTCTCTTTCTCTCACTTTCTTTCTTATTAATATGGAGACTCTAGCCTATTGGCTTTTTCTCCGAATCAGTCCACTTTGAATTTAGGTAAAGCGGTTGGTGCGGTGAACAAAACGCTCCAAGATTTCGATATGTTGGCGAGGAGGAAGGTCGGTATGAGGCCAGTATATCGGAGTTAANAATATGTCAAAATAGGAGAAAGCTTAAGTAACAGCACATGTAAATAAACTGTTGAACCTAAAACAAACAGTACATTCTTAATCATTAAAGAAAATAATACAATAATAAATTTACACGTAAATTATATGATTAACGTTATACAATCTTATTTATTGCAACGACTTAAACTGTTATGGCACTTTGAATTGAACAAGAGTCCCTTGCTTTTACAACTGCATTTATTCGTGGAACACTTTTTTTTGCAATGATAGTGTGTATAGCTTTGTCCTCCACTTTTCGAATTAGCTGCAGCTGCTTCTCTCAGCAATATTTCTTGAGAAGAAATCTCATCTATGGAAAGTAACTTCTCTTTACAAATTACGAACTTATTACATTATTACGTGATTACGAACTTATCTGTTAATAGTGTATTTTATTCGGATATCGCCTACGCCTTACCGACGACCCCTCTCATCTTCCGTCAGTCGACCTGACAAACCGATCCTCATCTCACGGGATCAAAAGAACAAAATTGCCATCCAGTGACAAAGTGGTTTCCACCAAACCGTTGCCAGGAAAAGAGGTACGACCATGTCCTACCTCCGGCTATTTACAATGTATTTGGCGATAGACTGTCGCCTCTCTGTCGACATTGGCTTCTCGGGTGTCGTTTCGACCTCTGCCAAAGCTTATCTGTGCTTGTCGACATACACCGGCGATTGTTTGAATGTATAATAATATAACCAAATATTCGGACTTTCACCTACCTATTTTGTATGAATCGACATTCACCGGAGAATATCGACATTTTCTAATTTCGGTCTTTCACGGTAACATATATATATCATTCTGAGATAGAAGTGATAGCTGGTTGAATGCCATAGTGGGAGTGTGATGCTGAATCGTGTCCAGCTGGCACTATAAATAAATAACCTATTATGGTTATGTCTAAATTAATTGGCTCTGGAAGCAGGGATCAAACGAAGGTTCAGGAAGTGTAACTGACAGTGTTACTAAACAGTAAGCAGGAGTTGTGGGTTCGAGCGTCCACTTACAGCCAATTCTTTTCTTCCAGAATCGTATAATTAAATTAATTCTAAATTAATTATTAAATTAAATTTAGCAAGATATGGCACCTAACCTCTAGTGCCAAATAGACCATTTAATTAGTAATAGTAATAGAAATGTAGCCTATACTAAATATTTTATATAATCAGTAGCTATAAAAAGCTACTAAAACCAAATTAGATAACATCTCTCATAATTTGAAATAATGCATTTCAGTGCTCCCTAACATTAGACATGGGTATTTGCTTACTATCCTTGTGCCTCAAATTGGTATCATCTCCATTTTAATTAAAATGCTTAGTTCAATTTTTTCAACATTAAATGTATTTTCAAATAACATAGCTTTCAATGCATTTTTGGGCTGCAATTTTCAAAAATTGTAGAATAAATATCCATTGGCATCCATCTGTTTGTCTACCTTTCCTTCGTTAATCTTGAGAATGGAGTTAGAGAGATGAAACTCGAGACCAGATATGGAAAGCGTGGAAGCGGGAAGGCCCCAATTAACTATATATGAACTTCCAGTTAGGACCAGAAGTCACGTTATTTCAATTTAAAACTTTTTCCTGAACGGAGTTAGATAGATGATCGGCATGACTGCATTGTTAACAGGAAAGTGTGAGGTACAGGGAAAAATCATTCTATAATTGAAAGCATTGCGTGGAAAATTGCAGCCCGCCATTGTGATGATGCCGCAATAAATAATTTCTCGTTCTATCCGGCATAAGCTGTGTAAATTTTCTTTGAATCTAGTTAAGTAACAGGCAATTATAGAAATAATTAAGAGAGAGGTTGCAGCCGACGTTTTCATTGCGAAAACGTGTACATTGGACGTTCAGCGCCGCCTTCCTGTAAGCCTAGTAGTTTGACAATGGCGTTTGGAATGTCGAGCATGATTCCACTAACTTTCCGAACACCATTGTCAAACTTCCAGGCTTACAGGAAGGCGGCGCTTAACGTTTGACGAACATGTTTTCGCGATGAAAACGTCGGCTGCAACTTCTCTAATCTTTTAGCAGTTATGTTTTACAGGAATATAAAGTTTTTAATTTTTTTTAATTTCAGAAAATATAAGATGTATAAAAGAAAAGAATATTGATACGGATTTTGGAGAAGGCTCTTCCAAACAGGATTTTATGATGAGATTGAATATTTAAAATGAGGAAACAAAAGCGTGTGATTCGTAAGATAAGATTTGCAAAAGAAAATATTTTAAAAAAATATTTATTATTGTATCCTGTTAGAATTTAAATCGGAGTCGGATTTCACAATGCATCAGACCCGATCTGTGATAAGATAACAAATATTTTGAGTGATAAACTGTGATAAAATCTGTGATAAACTATTTTGTGATAATCTGTGATAAAATTTGTCATTTTTTAATGAATTATACAGGCTGTTCCTTGAATGTCCAGAGTTTTGCGGATTAATTTTTGGAATATATAAGTATATTACTATAGAATATGATGATGATACGTCACATATCTAAATGAATGGATTTTAAAGAACAGTTTAAAACTAGGGATATTCAAGGGGAACACCCTGTATATTGCCAAAAATATATTTTATGAAAAGTTTTACAGATGTCAATATTGTAAGAACAGATAAAACTGTGATAATTGTAAGAACTGTGATANACTTTTCCTCCACCAGCATTTGCTTATGTTCTAAACCTACACGCTTGTTAGTAAGATTTCCTTTTGAGGAGAAGCGCTTATCGCAATAACAACGAGTATTTTCTAATATATCCAACGCAATATTTTCCATAACGATTTCTTAGCAACGTAGCGGGAATACTTCACAACCAATTATCGATGATAAAGTTTTAAAGCTAAAATATCGACAAAAAATTCCAAGCACACCGTAGAGCACGACGTATACGTTATATGAACCTCACGACACTAGCGGCATCTCATGGTAAAAACCAGAACTACGGCTACGGAATCGTTCTGTAATTAGACGCCAGTGAACGGCGGCGGCGGCTGTCATGGCGGCTCACCGCTGATTCCAGCAAAGAAAAGGAAACAGTGGGGACGCACGTTCTAACCTAACCTAATATATTCTAATAATATAATTGGTAATAATTATGATAATTTATCAGAATAAGTAAGGTTAGGTTAGAACGTGCGTCCCCACTGTTTCCTTTCTTGTCTTTGCTGGAATCGGCGATGAGCCGCCATGACAGTCTACGTATGTGGACTTTAACCAAAATAACATGGTTTTTTTTACTCGCCTTTGTCCGCACTCATTCGCCGACTCTGGCGCGCTTCTTCCTGTTGCTCGCCTCGCCGCTTGCTTGGTTCTTCGGCGTCGCTTCCGGGGCTACTGGAACGGTTTCTGGCTCCTTCCATTCGGGCTCGCGTCCCGCTCCTGGATACATTTTTCTTAAATGTCCACAGAAAATTGCGAAACGTTCGCCTGGCTTCAGATTGTTTCATTTCATATGCTTTTTGTACACAAAAGCGTAGAGATACGAATCGCGCAGTTCTTCAGTATAGTGACGGGGCAAATTTCTGTTCTTCAAAATCCCCCACAGCCTTTCGATGTTTTGCGTATGCACGCCATCCAACGGATTCGCAAAGTTTTTGGAATGATTTACTGTCGCGTATTTTATATCTATTCCTTTTAATTCTCCGATGTTGTTGTATCCCTTCCATTGGTCGGTATGAACCGTAGATCCGGACCGTACGAAATTCCTAACGACCCAATTCAGACTGGCTTCGGAGCGATTGTTTACAAAACACAAAAAACAGTTCTTGTCTTCTCTGCAGATACCGCCGACCACCCACTTTGTCCCTTTCAGCTTTCTTCCTCTTTCGTATTTACGCTTGCTTACGACCGTCTCGTCTATTTCCATGGTCTTTCCAGGACCGCCAATTTTCAAACTTGTCAAATTAAAAAGAGCGACCATCATCGCGTACCGAACGAAATTAGCCCAGTCGACACCGGTAGTGCGACTCACCGTGACGGCCAAACACGACGAATTCAACGAGCCGTCTATGCAAATCAGATGCCAGAGGAAACTGAAGATTGTCCGCCATGACATGTTGCCGCATTTTCCCTTGAAGGTGCCTTCGAACGCCGAACTATTTACCTTGCACTTGTAACATCGGAAAAAAACCGAACCGGTGTCTTTTCTGTAAATTATTTTACGAACGCCGCCGTCGCACTTGTTACACTTCGCCTCTACCGGTTGCAAACCAATCTTAATCGCAAATTTTATATCGGAAGGTATCCTACTGTCGATACCCAACTCGGGATATTCAGAATCCAAACGACGAAATAAATCAGTGGACGTCACAATGTCTAAATCCTCCATCTCTGCGAAAAAGCCAAAAACCGGAAAACGAAACCACCAACCCGTCGAAAATTTGAAACAACCGCACTCAGAACACGCGCAGGCGCTTGCGTCGTCACGTGACATGTGGCGCAGGCGCTCGCGTCGTCTCCAAAGCGGTCCGGTTTCGAGGCTAAAACAGGAAGAACCGCCATGACAGTTTACGACTCTGGACATTAACCCTAATTTCTTACCAGTTGACTGATGAGGGGCTATACGCCAGAAACGTGTAAAAGTGCCCGTATCAACTGAATAAAGTGGATAAACGCCAAGTGTTTAAATAATAACACAGTCTTGTGTTCAATGGTAAAAAAAATTTCTCATTAAAATCGATCATAAAACTCCGTTCCCACGAAAATACTTCCTTGTAGAAGATGAGTTAACTTTTGTGTCATAATTTGGTCACTTCGCCCACCATTGGTCAAAGAAGATCATCATCTGTGACGTACATGGGCAAATCTCGAGAAGAGAGCCCCCATATAAAAGGCAAGTGCGATGACGACACGGGGAGAAGTTATTTTTCTGTACTTTGTGTGTGTGTGTGTGTGTGTGTGTGTGGATTACGAGGATGGTGGCGACGAGTACCTCTCGTCGCCACCATCCTCGATAGAAATATTCTACAATTTGCGGACTTACGTCGACCCACGAACTATTTTAACGAGCCCGGGATTTAAACTCCAAGATCGTCCTGAAAACTCCATCCTGTATAACTAGAGGTATTTATCCTACTCGCGATGATATATACGTAGTAGATATTTTGAAATTAATAATCTATGTTATACGTTTTTTTGCATATAAATGATGTGTTAAACAGCCTCCCCCTTTACCATTTTTTTTCATATTATAGGAAATAATCATACAACTATGTAATAAAAACATTGTCAAACAAGTCTATAGTGTACCATTATATAACATGTAAGCATTTTATGTTATCATCACCTCGCATTTTTGTTAAGTCCTACTCACCAATGTCCTGAAACTCACATTATTTTTTGTAATTTTAACAGCACGGAAGAGGGGTTGCGAATACAATCCAACCCGAAATGCATCTGAATTAGAAATATTTTAAATAAAACGTAACGTTTTCTAACCAATTGCTAATTTGTACTCTGTTCCATTTTGTATCGGAAATAATACATTTTAACTAAAAATATAAGTGTTCATAGATATTTTGAAATTAATAATCTATGTTATACGTTTTTTTGCATATAAATGATGTGTTAAACAGCCTCCCCCCTTTTACCATTTTTTTCATATTATAGGAAATAATCATACAACTATGTAATAAAAACATTGTCAAACAAGTCTATGATGTACCGTTATATAACATGTAAGCATTTTATGTTATCATCACCTCGCGTTTTTTTTTATGTCCTACTTACCAATGTCGTGAAACTCGCCTTATATTTTTTGTAATTTTAACAGCACCGAAGAGGGGTTGGNAAACATTGTCAAACAAGTCTATGATGTACCGTTATATAACATGTAAGCATTTTATGTTATCATCACCTCGCGTTTTTTTTTATGTCCTACTTACCAATGTCGTGAAACTCGCCTTATATTTTTTGTAATTTTAACAGCACCGAAGAGGGGTTGGGAATACAAGCCAACCCGAAATGCATCTGAATTAGAAATATTTTAAATAAAACGTAACGTTTTCTAACCAATTGCCGTTTGATCGTCTACCAAAATTACTGTTTGGATTACAAAGACGCTACACACAGAAAAGTAATGAACACGAAGTACTAAAATTTAAAATTATCACGTTAAAAATCACTGGTAAGATCATCATCATCAAAATCTTTTTCACTAGAATGTTTTTGTATGGTTGAAGCAGATGATGGTTTCCAACTTTAACATTTATCGCTGTAAGAACTCGATTTTTGTAGTTTAGTTTTCATTAAATTTAATTGCAAAAAAATACGTTCAACTGCTGCATTTAAATGAGGAAGCAATAAAAACATCTATTTACTGTCAAAGTAAAGTAAAAAATACAGAAATATAGAATAAAAATGAATGTTTTGAAAGGAAAGGTATTAGGATTTCTTGAATGGTACTAGGAAAATGGTGTTGGGTGTCTTGGTGCTGGGACAAGTAAAAAGGTACTAGATTAGTACAAAAGTACTAGGTAAAACAACACATCGTACAAAAGTAGACGACTACTCGAGCAGTTGGATACTTTTGGGCTACTTTTTAAAAATTATTTGGCTACAAGAGCAAAAAACATCTGGCAACACTTTAAGCGATACACAGTGGAACTGTCAGTGTGTGTTCTTTGACAGAAGTTACACGTGAGTGTGATACACGTGGTCGGCGATCGCATTGTTTGGGAAAGAAATACCGAAAAGTTGCGTAGTGAATTGTCGTAATCGGAATATGATGAAAAATAAACAAGGGACTGTTCAGGTGTTTCCTGTTAAAGAAGGAAGGCCAAATACATGGGTTAATGGCATGAAAAGAATCAACGAAGAAGATTGGAAGTGGCTAATACCCAGAAAATTCACGTGTGCGTGTAGAAAACATTCTCTTACAGGTAATTTCGTAAGTTTTAATTCCTCAACATCAAGTAGAGTTAACATAAGATTCCGGATGAGGGAGCGGAAACCCCTTTTTGTTATAATTGTTGTAAGCGGAAATTGTAAACTCTTCTGGATTAAATTCCAGATCCGTATACCGTCATGGCGACTCATCTCTGATTCCAGCAAACAAAAGAAAGGAAACAGTGGAGACGCACGTTCTAACTTAACCTAACCTATTGTAATAAATTACCATAATTATTACCAACCAAATTATTTGAATAGGTTAGGTTAGAACGTGCGTTCCCACTGTTTCCTTTTGTTTGCTGGAATCAGCGATGGGGCGCCATGACAGCCGCCGACGCTGCCGCGGCGCAGCAGCCGCTGCCGTTCGCTCGCGTCATGACGTGACATATCGTCTCTAAACCGCTCCGGTGTCGAGGCTGGCAGTCGGAAAACAGGAAATGCTGCCATGACAGTCCACGTATCTGGACATTAACCGGTCTATTTTTCTACACCAGTGATTATAGTTATGGGTGGGTTGATAACGAGTATTCGAATGGCCTATTTCTTGGTCGTCGTTACTTTGAGTCAGCACACTCCAAGGGTGCGTTTACTTCTGAGTTAGCAGTGCTAATTCTGATAACCGGATGTGACGTCATTAGCACGTGTATTCATGCTTGCTTGTCCAATTCGAAAGTGAACACATACGCTAACAAGAAATATGGCTGGAAACCCCTATATTTCTTGTTAGCGTATGTGTTCACTTTTGAATTGGACAAGTAAGCACGAATACTCGTGCTAATGACGTCACATCCGGTTATCAGAATTAGCACTGCTAACTCAGAAGTAAACGCACCCTTGGAGTGTGCTGACTCAAAGTAACGACGACCAAGAAATAGGCCATTCGAATACTCGTTATCAACCCACCCATAACTATAATCACTGGTGTAGAAAAATAGACCNATAGCGTATATTTTTTTTTTGTTGGAGAAGACGGAATAATGCATGGCAATTACACTGTCTTTTCCTCAATTTTTGACGTCGAACTTCGTTGTTCGACGTCAAAAATGACTTCTCCTGTACATTCAATATTCATCGCAACATCTTTTTTCTTCAACTTCTTACTTAACATACAGACCAATTATCAGTCCAAATTGTAAATTTTTACAAGCCGTAAAGAAATACAATACTTAAAACTTTTCTGGAACAGGAACGAGATTCAATTTCAGTAACTGCCCAACTTTCAAACTCAATAACAGTTTTTCGATTATTTTTATTTTTTTTTTTTTTTTTTTTTGTTTATTTTTAAATTATTAGGGAGACCTCATCCAATTCATCTAGATAATGTACCGTCAGTATCTTTTTCTTCGCCCAGATGCAAAACCATAAGCCAAAAGCATTTCAACAAGATGAAGAAGTACATAAAAAGGCACAATGCATCTAATAAAAAACGGAAACCTTTAAGGGAAATTACGCCTAATGCAGTTAATTGTGATGACCTCTCCAGATCTCTTCATGGTAAATAATTTACACTTATGTAAAAAATTAAATTTCTGTTAACTAAAACATAATATTAATACTTGCGTAAAAATAGATAATTTTCTTATACAGTAGTCTTGAAAATTCGGCCTAATATGGACCGAAGGGTGGCCGAGTTTGTGAAAATGCCGGGTTATCGGGAATGGGGTTAAAAAAGGATAAGTATGCGTGTTTCCTCAGAAAATACTGTACTGTACTTGATGTATTGTTTGTTTGAAAATACAACAGAGAATAAACTGCCCAAATACCCTTAAACAAAGGAAAAGTACATACTTTATGAAGGCATAGAGCCTTTACTACATGAAAATGAAAATTAATGAATACACTGTGTATGGTAATTTACCTGATAAGACAGACCTGAGAAAAATACTTTATGACACATAAAGCTGTCTATGATGAAAATTAATTATCTAAGGGTATTTTTGCCCTGCCAGGGTGTAGCTGGGTTATCGAGTGCCGAGTTTTCGAGACTACTGTATTTGTTTATGAAAAGCAATAAAATAATATTAGGTTTTTAGTCTGAATTATATATCGTTATTTTATTTATTTGCTCAGTTTGATGAATGATAATGCAAAAGGTCATGCCAAAAAATTAATTTTGATGTTAATGCATTCTTGTAATCAAAATACCAAGTTTTGCTGTCCTGCAAAATGTTGTAATCATGAAACAACAGAAATGAAGAAACATTCTCCTTGGCAATAAAATGTATGTAAATAAAATCAGAACTTTTTTTGGCTCTTCTGGAAAACCTTATGACCTTTTGCAATATCATAGACGATAACATTATTGTAGATTATGATTTTATTAATTTACCTTCAAATACGGTAATTGCATTATGGTATTCAGAAAACTTTCGCCATTTTTTCTTGAAGCTTGTTTATATGTTTTGAGTACAACATCAATCGCTGCTTGATGTTGTACTCAAAACATAAGGCGTATTCAAAATCTCAGATAACTCAGAACACACAACAATCTACAATTAACCAATAACTGGTGTGAAACTCTTCAAAAAAATCTGTGAACGTTTTCAATGCCACTCCTGGGCTCTTCTTCAGGCTTATTTTATATCTTCCGTTATAACTGGATTCTTTAATTCTAATGTTTTTAAAAATTTGGAATGTGCTCTTTTTCTGAAAAAATTCCAAATGTGGATTGAATCTACATGCTATTTTAAATATATTCTCTACCAATGGTTATTCGTTATGTGCACAATACCTCAGCGTGCTTCTGGCAAACTGCAAGTGTCTTTTTTGTTGCTCGATACACCATCAAACAAGAGAGCTCTCATGATCCACCATGAGGCTTATGAGAGCTCTATTTTGCATTGACAATTTTGAATTTAATTTATTTGTTGATGAATAAACCCTGAATAAATTAAAATTCGGTTAGTACATTAACAGAATATTTTAATATACTAATATATTTACGTAAGACATCACATAATTTTTTTTAGTTGTTAAAGTGCACTCTTAGGAGTGATTTAATTATTTAAAACTCTTACTGAAATTTAAAAAAATCTTTAACTCTGTTTCTCTTATGCGATACACTTCTTGTCCAGTCTTATGTTCAAATATACGAGCACTAATATGGCTTTTCTTTTCTGCTAGACTTATTACATCATCTATGAAACGAAGGACAAACTTTAGAAAGACTTTTTATTTATTCGAGTATGCATTTCGGATAATTATATCCCTTTTCAACTCTTGTGTTACAACTATATAGGGAAAAAATAGTATAATGTATACAAGTTAGCAAAATTTTTCTATAATTTTACAAAATTGTGAAAGAACATTAGGAACTTACATGGATTGTGAGAAATGCAGGAGTTGTGACATTAGAATAAATATGGAAGGCGATTATTGATTAACAGGTAGAAGCAACAATGATGATTAAATTGGAAATGATTTACAAAAGGGAAGGATTAACATAGATGTAAAAAAAGTTTTTGAACTTACAATGAACATGACGGCCTGTACATAGTGTTGGAAAAAAGCATTCCAGTATACATGACACAATGTTGAGTTAATAATATAAAATTTGGGAAACTTGTTCTTGGTTACAGTAAGGGTAATAGAAACCTTTTGGAACAATCAATATGATGAAGTGAGGTTAGTGCACCATTAAAATAAAGGGAACAGAAAGAGATTGTTTTAGTTTATAGGAGAGTTTCACAGGGTGGGACGTATGCAGATTGTAAGTGGGAGAGGATGCGTTAGGACGGCATCAACTTGAAAGGGGAGAGTGGTAGTGGGTGGGGTGGACCTAAGGGAAGGGAGGATCGAAAAAACAGGTGTTTTTGAGGGGTTAGGGAGTTGTAGAAGAGTGAAGGAGGAAGGGAAAGTGAGACATATGAGTAGCCTGTTGGGTGCCGTATTTTAACACATTAAGCACTAACACATCCCCCTTCTGAGCTTCTCTTGGTCAAGTATGGATACCAAGTTTCATGTAGCTTTTGACCAATGTTATTATTCATTACACTGTCTTTGTTTTTAAGGATCTCAAGATGTTCCTACCATCTTATTTTTTTGTGTATGTAATTTTTTTTTTGACAGTTTTTACAGTTTCTTATAAGATTTGGCAACCTTTGTTGTTACAATGAACAGCAACAGCTGAGTTACAATTATATTTAATCGCAGCTATGTGTTCTTTAACTTGAGTCTTCAGATTTCTACCAGTTTCACTTATATAAGATTTGGGATTAGTGCAGTTGCAGCTGAGTTTGTAAATTACGTGTTTTTGGTCTTATATATTAGTATTATGTGGGTTCATCTTGTAATTTAAACAAGGAAACTCTTCTGGTGCTAAGGTTATACCATAATTATGTGATATGGATTTGATTCTTTCAAATAAATTTTGTTTGTATGGAATTTTAAAATATTTTTGAGTGGTGTTATTGTTTTTATGTTCGTGTTTGTTAGTTTCTTTGATATTGATCTATTTGTCGTGTGTGCTTTTGCTGTAATTGTTTATTAAAAATGTTTTTATTACATCTTGTATTTCATCAGTTCTATCAGTTTCGTTGGTGGTGCGTTGTAAGATTTTGTCAATGTACATGTAAAAACTGTTTTTCTTTATGTAGGAGGGTACCTCAGAAGTGTAATGTATGACACTGTCAACGGTGCAAGGTTTTTTGTATTTTTTAAAAGTGGTTTTGTTATTAAACCTAGTGACAAGGATGTTTAGAAAAGGTAACTGGCAGTTAGTTTCAGGTTCTAAGTCAAATTTTATATTAGGGTCTATTTCATTAACAATTGCTAGAATCTGGTTAGTGTTTATAATGTTACTGTCATAAACGATGAAACAGTCATCCACATAGCGTTGTAGGTCTATTATGTTTTTAATGTTTGCAATCTTTTTATTAATGTACGTCATGCTAAGATCAGCTAAAACTGGGCGTATTACTGAGCCTATTGAGATGCCATCAATTTGCCTATAGAATTTCTCTTCGTTATTGAAGTATTGATAGTTATTTTCCAACACTAGGGTTGTCGTGTCTATGATCCATTGGTTACAGTTGTAGGTTTTCAAAGTTTCTAAGATTCTGTTAAGCTTTATCAAAGGATACATGTTGCATACGTCAAGGGATTCCAATCTATATAGCTTGGTTTAAACGTTAGTGTTTAATTTTTGTATGAAGCTATCGGTACTATTTATACTATGATGGGACTTCTCTAAAACATTTAATTTCTGTTTTAGAAGTAATTCGAGGTTGTAAAATATACAGGTAACCCCTGTATAACACAGTAGTTACATTATAAAAAATTGCCGTGTTATACGAAACAAAGAACTAGTACGAAAAGGAGGATTAGGTTCGAAAAATTAAGAAACATGCTATTATATTTTCATAATTAATATAAATATCTTTATTAAAATTTTCTTAAGTGATACATATTAATATAAATTAAACAATGTTCTCTTTGTCATCACTAAAAGCACTATTAACCGAGAGCGTTTTCTTTTTGGCAAGTTATCCTTATCTTCTGAGCATTTTTCTGCAATATCTTTAGATCCAATGTTTACCTTTTGCAAAAAGTGTGTAATTTTAGATTGCTTGCTGCTAGTTAAAAGTTCTTTATAAATTTCCTTAAATGGTGCTAAGCACTTATGAAGAATAAATCAAGTGTGGAATAAAGGAAAAACATCTGGCAACAACGGAATCAGAAGCGTCGAGATCTGGCAACATTGAAACAAGTTTTGAGAAGGACCATGTGTATCGACAGACGGCGAGAAAAGAAAATTTACCATACTTAAGTACCGATAGTTCAGAA
Source organism: Centruroides sculpturatus (assembly GCF_000671375.1). Classification (NCBI taxonomy): domain Eukaryota; kingdom Metazoa; phylum Arthropoda; class Arachnida; order Scorpiones; family Buthidae; genus Centruroides; species Centruroides sculpturatus. The sequence goes on along the minus strand of NW_019385348.1, from coordinate 24,411 downwards.
AAATAATAATTTTCGTGAATTATTATTACTTAAGTATGTAAAAATTTATTACATTTCATGTTGTACGAGGGTTTTACCCAATTCTCGAACCGTGTTAGAGTGAATCCGTGCTATAGAAGTGCTGTGTTATATGGGGGTTAGTTACTTCTATAGCCTTTTGTGTCTACTAAAGGTCTATAAGTAATAGGGTTTTTATAAGTTTTGACTCTATAGGAAAACTTCGGTATTCTGTTATCACTTCTTAAGACAAATTGCTTTTCATCAATAAGATTGTTTTTCAAGGGTAATTTTTAATTTTTTGTTGAGTGAGTCAGTAGGGTTATTACTAAGTTCTGTATACTTATTTTGATTGAGTAATTGCCAATAGATGGATTCATCTCGTCCCGAATAAGGATCAAGATGGTATTATTATTTGTTTTGTTTTATCTGCTTTGACAATTAATAAGTTGTTATCTTTTAAAAAATTTTTTAGGTTATCTATAATACGCTTATACCTAATAATTTTATTTTTCGTCTTTTTGTTGATTTTATATTTAAATAATTTGTGTTGAAGTTCTTCTCTTAATTTGATTTTTTGTTCTTCGGTTGTTTGTGAAAAGCTGATGATGTTTTCTGAGCTAACGTCCCATTTGTTTTTATCAACCGTGGTTGGGCCATTAAAGTTTAAATCTCTACTTAGTAGTTTACACATGTGGGGCGGTATTTGGATGTTAAATAGGTTGACAATTNACATTAGAAAAAATATGGAAGATGATTATTGATTAATAGGTATAAGCTACAATGATGATTAAATTGGAAATGATGAAGTGAGGTTAGTGCACCATTAAAATAAAGGGAACAGAAAGAGATTGTTTTAGTTTACAGGAGAGTTTCATAGGGTTGGACGGTCTGCAGATTGTAAGTGGGAGAGGATGCGTTAGGACGGCATCAACTTGAATGGGGGGAGAGGTAGTGGATGGGGTGGATCTAAGGGAAGGGAGGATCGAAAAAACAGGTGTTTTTGAGGGGTTAGGGAGTTGTAGAAGAGTGAAGGAGGAATGGAAAGTGAGACATATGAGTAGCGTGTTGGGTGCCATATTTTAACACATTGAGCACTAACATATCCTCTTTCTGGGCTTCTCTTTGTCAAGTATGGATACCAAGTTTTATGTAGCTTTTGACCAATGTTATTATTCATTACACTGTCTTTCTTTTTAAGGATTTCAAGATTTTCATACCACCTCCTTTTTTGTGTATGTAATTTATTTTTTTTTTTGACAATTTTTACAGTTTCTTTTAAGATTTGGCAACCTTCATTGTTACAATGAACAGCAACAGCTGAGTTACAATTATTATATTTAATCGCAGCTATGTGTTCTTTAAACCGAGTCTTTAGATTTCTACCAGTTTCACCTATATAAGATTTGGGATTAGTGCAGTTTCAGCCGAGTTTGTAAATTATGTTTTTTTGGTCCCATATATTAGTATTATGTTGGTTCATCTTGTAATTTAAACAAGGAAACTCTTCTGGTGCTAAGGTTATACCATAATTATGTGATATGGATTTGATTCTTTCAAATAAATTTTGTTCGTATGGAATTTTAAAATATTTTTGAGTGGTGTTATTGTTTTTATGTTAGTGTTTGTTAGTTTCTTTGATATTGATCTATTTGTCGTGTGTGCTTTTGCTGTAATTGTTTATTAAAAATGTTTTTATTACATCTTGTATTTCATCAGTTCTATCAGTTTTATTGGTGNTTTTGTTGTTGTTTATTTTTAAATTATTAGGGAGACCTCATCAAATTCATCCAAATTATGTAACGTCAGTATTTTCTTCTTCGCCCAAAAGCAAAAGAATGAGGCAAAAGCATTTAAACGAGTTTAAGGACTACAGAAAAAGGCACATTGCACGTAATGAAAACCGGAAACCTTTAGGTGAAATTACGCCTAATGCAGTTAATTGTGATGACTTCTCCAGATCTCTTCATGGTAAATAATTTACATTTATGTAGAAAATTAAATTTCTGTTAACTAAAACATAATATTAATACTTGCGTAAAAATAGGTAATTTTCTTATACAGTAGAGTCTCAAAAACTCGGCCTAATGTAAACCGAAGGGTGGCCGAGTTTGTGAAAATGTTGGGTTAAAAAAGGATAAGTATGCGTGTTTCCTCAGAAAATACTGTACTGTACTTGTATGTATTGTTTGCTTGAGAATACAACAGAGAATAAACTGCCCAAATACCCTTAAACAAAGGAAAAGTACATACTTTATGAAGGCATAGAGCCTTTACTACATGAAAATGAAAATTAATGAATACACTGTGTATGATAATTTACCTGATAAGACAGACCTGAGAAAAATACTTTGAGGCATAAAGCTGTCTATGATGAAAATTAATTATCTAAGAGTATTTTTGCCCTGTCAGGGTGTGGCCGGGTTATCGAGTGCCGAGTTTTCGAGACTCTACTGTATTTGTTTATGAAAAGCAATAAAATAATATTAGGTTTTAAGTCTGAATTATATATCATTATTTTATTTATTTGCCCAATTTGATGAATGATAATGCAAAAGGTCATGCCAAAAAATTTAATTTTGATCTTAATGCATTCTTGTAATCAAAATACCAAGTTTTGCTGTTCTGCAAAACGTTGTAATTATGGAACCAACAGAAATGAAGAAACACTTTTCTTGGCAATAAAATGTATGTAAATAAAACTGTAATAAAACAATAATTTTTTGGCTCTTCTGGAAAACCTTATGACCTTGTGCAATATCATAGGTTAATTAATTTACCTTCAAATACAGTAATTGCATTATGGTATTCACAAAACTTTTGCCATTCTTTTCTGAAGCTTGTTTTTATGTTTTGAGTACAACATCCAGCGCTGCTCGATGTTGTACTCAAAACATAAGGCGTATTTAAAATCTCAGATAACTCAGAACACACAACAATCTACAATTAACCAATAACTGGCGTGAAACTCTTTTAAAAAATCTGGGAATGTTTTTGATGTTTTTCCTGGGCTGTTCTTCAGGCTTATTTTATATTTTCTGTTATAACTGGATTCTTTAATTCAAATGTTTTTTTAAAAATTTGGAATGTGCTCTTTTTCTGAAAAAATTCCGAACGTGGAAGGAATCCACGAGTTATTTCATATATATTTTCTACCAATGGGGATTCGTTATGTGCACAATACCTCAGATAACTTTCCGGTTGCTACCAGTGTGTTTCTGGCAAACTGCAAGTGTGTTTTTTGTTGCTCGATACACCAGCAAACAACATGGCAACCACCACTAGGCTCGTAAGAGTTCTATTTTGCATTGACAATTTTGAATTTATTTGTTGATGAATAAACTCTGAATAAATTAAAATTTGGTTAGTACATTAACAGAATATTTTAATATACTAGTATATTTATGTAAGACATCACACAATTTTTTTTATTATGTGATACGCTTCTTGTCTAGTCTTGTGTTTACATATACGAGTGCTAAGATGGCTTTTTTTTTCCACTAGACTTAGTACACCATCTATGAAACACAGGACAAACTTTAGAAAGGCTTTTTATTTATTTGAGTATGAATTTCAGATAATTATATCCCTTTTCAAGTCTTGTATTACAAATGGATTATGAGAAATACAGGAGTTGTGACATTAGAAAAAATATGGATAGTGATTATTGATTAACAGTTATAAGAGCAAACATGACTGCCTGGAACATAGTGTTGGAAAAATCATCCTAGTAAACATGACACAATGTTGAGTTAATATTATAAAATTTGGAAACCTTGATCTAGGTTGCAGTAAGGGCAATAGAAACTTTTTGTAAGAACCAGTATGATAAAATAAGGGTAGTGCACCATTAAAATAAAGGGAACAGAAAGACTTTAATTTTTTTTAGTCGTTAAAGTGTACTCTTAGTAGTGATTTAATTATTTAAAGTTCTTACTGAAATTTAAAAAATCTTCATCTCTATTTCTCTTATCGAAATGTTCAGTTTTTGTTAAGCTGTCCTCGTTAAATAAGTTCAAAAATAAATTTAACGTAACATGGAAGTTTACAATGTTCACCATTTTTTTATTTTTTTCTTCCGAAATTCCCGGCAGTCAACATTTGTTCTCTAGAAAACACCAGTCGTTGTGTCACTTCTAGCAGCATCTCACTGGATTGATGCTGAGATTTTGAATTTGTCCATAAAAACAAGCTTCTGGATTATCTGAAAGACCTCTGTCCCATCAATTTCAGATAACAGTTTTTTCTGTAAATAAAAATACCAGTAAATTAGCATAATGTATGTGACAAGTTTACTTTAAATAATTTTTATTGTTTTGAGATTTTTGAATTTATAACCAGTTTCAAATGTAGAGAAGTATTGAGGTTTGACTGTATTATACAGGCACAACAGGCAAATATTTGATTTTCTTAGTGCAGATTTAAAAAATAATAAACAATCTAATGTAGATTTATTGACCAATTTTTATAATACTTTTAAAAGTTAGCATAAATATTTGGAATTTCTTATTCCTGTCTGAACGCCATGCTGCTGTTGGGCTGACTGTTTACTGCTAGATTCCTTGTAATTTAAAATACCTTTGTGTAGTAATAGTATTTTTTCTTATAGGTAGGAAAGGATCTGAAATTCTGATTAAAAAAGAACCAGACTGTGATAATGACATGACTTTTGGCAATGGAATTGAATGCAAAACACGCGACGATAAACCAGAGATCGTGTATTGCGGTACTTTTAAAACTGAAGATGTACGGCATAATTTTGTAACAGTGGAGGTTGAACAGCATAATTTGGACTTAGTAGAGGACGATGAATATAATTTTGTCACGGTAGAAGAAGAACAACATAAGTTAAGTATAGAAGATGAACGATATAATTTTGTTGAAGTAGAAGATGACGTTCGTGAAATGGGAATAGTCGACGATATATACAATTCGTTTAGTGTTGAAGATGAAGATGATAAAATAATCAGGGTAGATGACAACAACGGAATTGAACATGAAAAATATAGCTTGGTGAGTAAAAATAGTTTACTTGATCATTTAAATAAAACTTTTGTCTTGTAAAGTTTATTTTTATTTATAAAATTGTATGTGAAAGACTTATCGNTAAGATTTTGTCAATGTACTGTACATGTAAAAAATGTTTATCTTTATGTAGGAGGGTACCTCAGAAGTGTAATGTATGACACTGTCAACGGTGCAAGGTTTTTTGTATTTTTTAAAAGTGGTTTTGTTATTAAACCTAGTGACAAGGATGTTTAGAAAAGGTAACTGGCAGTTAGTTTCGGGTTCTAAGTCAAATTTTATATTAGGGTCTATTTCATTAACAATTGCTAGAATCTGGTTAGTGTTTATAATGTTACTGTCATAAACAATGAAAGTCATCCACATAATGTTGTAGGTCTATTATGCCCTTAATGTTTGCAATCTTTTTATTAATGTATGTCATTCTAAGATCAGCTAAAACTGGGCGTATTACTGAGCCTATTGGGATGTCATCAATTTGCCTATAGAATTTCTCTTCGTTATTGAAGTATTGATAGTTATTTTCCAACAATAGGGTTGTCGTGTCTATGATCCATTGGTTACAGTTGTAGGTTTTCAAAGTTTCTAAGATTCTGTTAAGCTTTATCAAAGGATACATGTTGCGTATGTCAATGGAGGCCAATCTATAGCTTGATTTAAACATTAGTGTTTAATTTTTGTATGAAGCTATTGGTACTATTTATACTATGATGGGACTTCTCTAAAACATTTAATTTCTGTTTTAGAAGTAATTCGAGGTTGTAAAATATACAGGTAACCCCTGTATAACACGGTAGTTACGTTCCAAAAAATTCCGTGTTATGCGAATCCGGGTTATACGAAACAAAGAACTAGTACGAAAAGGAGGGTTCGGTTCAAAAAATTAAGAAACATGCTATTATATTTTCATAATTAAGATAAATATCTTTATTAAAACTATCTTAAGTGATACATATTAATATAAATTAAACAATATTCTCTTCGTCATCACTACAAGCACTATTAACCGAGAGCGTTTTCTTTTTGGCAAGTTATCCTTCTCCTCTGAGCATTTTTCTGCAATATCTTCAGATCCATGCTATACCTTTTGCAAAAAGTATGTAATTTTAGATTGCTTGCTGCTAGTTAAAAGGTCTTTATAAATTTCCTTAAATGGTGCTAAGCACTTATGAAGAATAAATCAAGTGTGGAATAAAGGAAAAACACCTGGGAACAACAGAAGCAGAAGCGTCGAGATCTGGCAACATTTAAACAAGTTTCGAGAAGGACCATGTGTATCGACAGAGGGCGAGAAAAGAAAATTTACCGTACTTAAGTATACTAATAGTTCTCAAAAATAATAATTTTCGTAAATTATTATTACTTAAGTATGTAAAAATTTATTACATTTCACTTTGTACGAGGGTTATACTCAATTTTTAAACCCTGTCAGAGTGAATCCGTGCTATAACAGTACCGTGTTATATGGGGATGGTACAATTCTCGAACCGTGTTAGAGTGAATCTGTGCTATAGAAGTGCCATGTTATATGGGGGTTACCTGTATAGCCTTTTGTGTCTACTGAAGGTCTATAAGTAATAGGGTTTTTGAGTTTTGACTCTATAGGAAAACTTAGGTATTCTGTTATCACTTCTTAAGACAAATTGTTTTCATTAATAAGATTTTGTTTTTCAAGGGTAGTTTTTAATTCTGAGTGAGTCAGTAGGGTTATTACTAAGTTCTGTATACATATTTTGATTGAGTAATTGCCTGTAGATGGTTTCATATTGATCCTTATTCAGTATTATTATTTGTTTTGTTTTATCTGCTTTGACAATTAATAAGTTGTTATCTTTTAAAAAATTTTTTAGGTTATCTATAATACGCTTAAACCTAATAATTTTATTTTTCCTCTTTATGTTGATTTTATATTTAAATAATTTGTGTTGAAGTTCTTCTCTTAATTTGATTTTTTGTTCTTCGGTTGTTTGTGAAAAGCTGATGATGTTTTCTGAGCTAACGTCCCATTTGTTTTTATCAACCGTGGTTGGGCCATTAAAGTTTAAATCTCTACTTAGTAGTTTACACATGTGGGCGGTATTTGGATGTTAAATAGGTTGACAATTATGTTATTTAGCCAGTTTTCTATTTCTTGGATGGTAGGGTAATTTAATTTTTTAACAAGTTTTTGGTATTTTTTATAGTAATAAGTATGATTATTATGAGTGGGGGTTCCTTTGTAGTTAGTATGGTGGGTATTTGTTAATTTTTTGATTAATTTTGTTAGTTATTTAATCCTGTAATTTTTACAACGTATAACAGACTTTAAATTATTTTTTTACGATTACAACATCATGCTTTTGCATATCTCTAACTGTACTATTTTTAATTTTTAAGGCTGGTAGCAGTATACTTTATCTGAGGTACATTCTTATGTACCAAATGTGGACATTTAAACGGTAATTTTCTTCTCATAAGCTTTTTAGTCTCGATGTGTTGGAAGTATCATCCCTGTTGGTTTCTTGCCAGTTGTCTTCTTCTCTGTTGTTCTCCCTTCCTTGATGGAATGTAGGCATTTTTGTGCTATTCGTTGAATTATGCGATACGCTTCTTGTCTAGTCTTATGTTCAAATATACGAGCGCTAAGATGGCTTTTCCACTAGACTTATTACACCATGAATGAAATGGAGGACAAATAAATAAATAAGTCTTTCTAAAGTTTGTCATTTGTTTTATTGATGGTGTGATAAGTCTAGCGGAAAAGAAAAGCCATCTTAGCGCTTGTAAATTTGAATCAAATTTCTCTTATCAAAATGTTCATTTTTCATTAAGCTGTCCTCGTTAAATAAGTTCAAAAGTAAATTTAAATTAACATGGAAGTTTACATCGTTTACCATTTTTTTCTTCTGAAATTCCTGGCAGTCGGTGTTTGTGTTTTCTAGAAAATACCAGCAGTTGTGTCACTTTTGGCAGCATCTCACTGGATTGATGCTGAGATTTTGAATTTGTCCATAAAAACAAGCTTCTGGATTATCTGAAAGATTTCTGTCCCATCAATTTCAGATAACAGTTTTTTCTGTAAATAAAAATACCAGTAAATTAGCATAATGTATGTGACAAGTTTACTTTAACTAATTTTTATTGTTTTGAGATTTTTTAATTTATAGCCAGTTTCAAATGTAGAGAAGTATTGAGGTTTGACTGTATTATACAGGCACAACAGGCAAATATTTGATTTTCTTAGTGCAGATTTAAAAAATAATAAAGAATCTAATGTAGATTTATTGACCAATTTTTATAATACTTTTAAAAGTTAGCATAAATATTTGGAATTTCTTATTCCTGTCTAAATGCCATGCTGCTGTTGGGCTGACTGTGTACTGCCATATTCCTTGTAATTTAAAATATTTTTGTGTAATAATAATATTTTTTCTTATAGATAGGAAAAGATCTGAAATTGTGAATAAAAAAGAACCAGACTGTGATAATGACATCACTTTTGGCAATGGAATTGAATGCAAAACACGCGACGATAAACCAGAGATCGTGTATTGCGGTACTTTTAAAACTGAAGATGTACGGCATAATTTTGTAACAGTGGAGGTTGAACAGCATAATTTGGACTTGGTAGAGGACGATGAATATAATTTTGTCACGGTAGAAGAAGAACAACATAAGTTAAGTATAGAAGATGAACGATATAATTTTGTTGAAGTAGAAGATGACGTTCGTGAAATGGGAATAGTCGACGATATATACAATTCGTTTAGTGTTGAAGATGAAGATGATAAAATAATCAGGGTAGATGACAACAACGGAATTGAACATGAAAAATATAGCTTGGTGAGTAAAAATAGTTTACTTGATCATTTAAATAAAACTTTTGTCTTGTAAAGTTTATTTTTATTTATAAAATTGTATGTGAAAGACTTATTGGGTTTTAAAAAACTTGCAAAGAAACAAACTCGTTAATATGAAATAGTAAAATAAAGATTTAGACCAGTTTATTCAGTAATCACATCAAATTTAAACAACATTCAAAGTTATAATCTGGAGCCTGATCATGTGCAAAGAACTAAAATAATGTACATATACATTTAAAATTTAAAGTCAAGTTTAACGTAATGAATTAAGCAAGAATTGTCATTTGTTGTGAGTAATAAATAAATAAGAAAAGCACAACATATAAAAATTATTTGTATGTTAATTCTCTCATTTCATATTTACTTCTGTCATATATTAATTAGTTAATAAGTCAACTGATTTGCTGAATGGCAACTCAGTTAGCCTATTAACTAATTGATATATTACAACCTGGCTAAAAGTGATAATCCTGAAATATTTTTGTCATAATTTTGAAATATTTTAGTCATAATTTGCATCTTTTCATTTAGTCAATGAATTCTTTTTGTTCTAACTTTAAAGCTTTGTCCTTATTTAGTTTGCCTGTTGATGGCTATTCAAAGTGGTTGTAAATATAGTATTTGTTTTTAAGTTTTATTTATATATTATATATTATATTTATATATAAATGCAATTACATTTAGCTTCCGGCAGTGGTTGGAACAACATAGGAATATTCAGTTGAAGGTAAGGTTACCTTCAACTGAATAAGCCTATGTGATGTTACTGCTGGATATTCTTTATTTCTTTGTGAGTATTTGTAAAATATTTTGAATATTTAAAATAAATGAAATAATGTGTTTTGAGTCTACAAATGTTTTTCTAACCTTTAAATAACTTAATTGAAAGAAAAGTTATGAAATATTTTGTTATTGAAGATTGCTTCGTATTAAAATTTTAAGTGCTTTGTTAAACAGCACTTAAATAACTAGGCATATAATAAATGTCCATTAAAACGTTTAATAAACTGTAATGGAAATGTTAATTATACAAAAGATGATAATATTTTAATGTTTTACTATTATTATTATATTTAACAAAAACTAAAAATAAGGATGTTTATTTTATTTAACATTAACCAAGCTAAATCTGAATCTATATTAGAATTGTTTTTGATATTTTAGTTTAATATTTCTTTGTTTTTTTTTTATCTAGTATAATAAAATGAATTTAAAAAATGTAGAAATGAGTTGTGTAATTTTCCTGGCTGTTATGAGATTTTATTTTAAAAATCACTTTTTAATTATTAATCATAATAAATAAATAATATTACATGTAACACCATTTATTATGAGAGACTGTTATAAAAACAATATATACAGTAGAGCATCAATCAACCGTCACCTCGGTTAACCGAATGCGTTCTAGTCTGCAAATTCAAATGTCAGCTAGTGATGTGGCGCTACAATATTTGGCTATGTCTTGGCTACTTTAATAGTATTTTTACGTGTTTTAGCTGGCAACACTGGATCGACCATGAAAGGGAGCCAGTATTTAAACGAGGCTTAATTTTCTAATCTTGGACGATGCAATAGCGACAATTATTATTTTTAAAAAAAAATTGATAGGTTTAACATGGAGGAAAATTCAACACAAATTAGGTTAATAGCAATATACTAATACACTAATTACATGGGATATAATAATATACTACAATAATAATGGATTTTTTCATACTTTTTGGTTATTCGACCAACCCCAGTCTTCAGTTGAGTCGGATAATCGATGCTCTACTGTACTATAAAATAGCAAAGAATTTAATTTTGAGGGTAGTGATGAGTTCTATAAAAAGAAGTAAAGTCTTTATTAAGCCCAACCTCGTGAGATATGCCACATGACCACCCTCTACTTCCCCCTTGACCTTTTCTCATTAAAATTTAATAGCATCAATGCTCCTTATACACAAGCAACTGTGTTAAGTTATGTTTCTCAATCTTTACTCCATTTCGAGATATTAAATGAAACAAATGCGCATGCGTAGATCCATAATTTTTTTGACATTTTTTATTTTTTATATATACATAACAGCTGGGAAAGTAAAATGAGAGCTATTTAGTATTTTTAGTAATTAGTATTTTTCAATACCAAACTGTTTAAATTTTCTTGTATGTATGTATANCCCGATTAACCGACACCTCGGTTAACCGACTGTCTTAGTTGGCAAATTTCAAATGTCCGCTACTGATGTGGCGCTACAATATTTGGCTATGTCTTGGCTACTTTAATATTATTTTTACGTGTTTTAGCTGGCAACACTGGTTCGACCATGAAAGGGAGTCAGTATTTTAACGAGGCTTAATTTTCTAATTTTTGACGATGCAATAGCGACAATTATTATTTTAAAAAAAATTTGATAGGCAATATACTAATTATATGGAATATATTAATATACTATACTAATAATGGATTTTTTCATACTTTTTGCTTATCCGACGAGCCCCACTCCCCAATTGAGTCGGATAATCGATGCTCTACTGTACTATAAAATAGCAAAGAATTTAATTTTGAGGGAAGAGATGAGTTCTATAAAAAGAAGTGAAGTCGTTATTTAGCCCAACGTCGTGAGATATGCCACGTGACTACCCTCTACTTCCCCTTGACCTTTTCTCATCAAAATTTAATAGCATCAATGCCCCTTATACACAAGCAACTGTGCCAAATTATGTTTCTTAATTTTTACTCCATTTTGAGATATTAAATGAAACAAATGCGCGTGCGTAGATCCATAATTTTTTTGACATTTTTTTATTTAGGTGTCTCAAAACGTGGAGATTTACAAAAATCTCAGTGTCAAATTTGACATGATTTTAATACTTTTCCTTGTTGTATATACATAACAGCTGGGAAAGTAAAATGAGAGCTATTTAGTATTTTTAGTAATTAGTATTTTTCAATACCAAACTGTTTAAATTTTCTTGTATGTATGTATATATATTTTTTTTAAACAGGTGCAAAATAAGAAAGATATTTCTGGGTGTGGCATTCAAAGCTATAATTCAGATCGCTGCCATCAGTCGTATCAAGATGATTTTAAAGAATACCGTGTTCCCAGTTCTCACATTCGTCCAGAATTCGATTGTTTCAAAAATACAGTCGGTAGAAAATCTAAGAATGAAGACAAAGGTACTGTTCAAACTCTTTTATTTTTGTAATTGTTTAAAAGATTTCAGTTTAAAAACAAATGCATTTTATTATAAAATTGAAAATTTTAAACTAATAATTTTTGCCTAAATTTAAACAATCATTCAGTTTTGTATGTATTTTGATTGTTTAAACTACAAAATGTTTTATTTATGTGTATTATAGTATAATTAATATATAGTTTATGTGGTTAAGAAAAATAGCGAATGTATTCATTTTATGTATACATAAATTTATTCTTAGATCATTGTTTAGGTCAGTGATTCCCAAAATTTTTTAAGCCACTGCCCCCTTGGTTCCATAAACTTAAACCGAATGATCCCTAACCCATTTTCTCTTGTGTGAAAATGACTTGGAAATATTCTTATAAAAACTGTTTTTACAAATTTTGTAAGGTTGCCAATGGGGCTGGAAATGTCAAGAAGGTTGAGGGATTGCAAAGGGTTGTATGTGGGCAATCGGCACTGAGACAGGACAGTTATCTAACATGAAAGAAGCTTACAAGATTTGTGAGCTTGGAAGTTCTAAGTTGGCAGCGGCCTCTGGGTCTTTCTCTCTTTTACAAGATAGTCCCAAATGAAGGAGTGTCCAAGATTCACGAATAACAGTTCTCTTGATGTCTTGATGACCCAGGACGATGTGGTCAACTTCCGGTGATAGGAAGTTGTCAATCTGAGGACGAGACAGAGACAAAGATGGGCACAAGACATTTACACAATTGGTCCGACACTTGGAACTTTTGGGAGAAGACATTGTGTCCTTGAATGTCTTGGGTTTTATTATTTTCTGTCCTCAATCACCCATTCTGATTGTTGGTTTCTTTGTTCTTGCTTTCTAAGTGGTTGACCACTCATTACTATATGTAACAAGATCTCAACTTAGATCATAGGAGAGGTCAAAATTGAAGTTTAATTTGACCCCCAACCCGAGATGGTCGATGGACTTACATTCTTTTATAGTTTAAAAGTGTGTGTCATGTTTTCATACAAAAGACTTTCTAACTTCTATTTTTTTTTTCGAAATAAAAAAATTATTTTAACGCAAATTTCAGTGAGGGTTCAGATCTGTTCAGAGCATCATAATTTTAACTTACTGTACATCTGGAAACCATTAAATGCGATGTTTTTTCTTGCCCATTTTAACAGTAGAAAAGAAAAGATTGTCAGTGACACTATCTAATCCTCATCTATGATTACTATTCAGCATCCTGCTGCTTGCTTACCTTCTTTTGCATACTAGATTTAATCACTGCTTTTAGGGGGTGATAGCATCCACTTTGGAAAAACACTGGTTAAAAAATTTGCTGCCATGTGACAATCTGTTGGGAATTTGACTAAACATACTGAGCTTCAACCTTTTATTTTNTGATAAAATCTGTCATTTTTTAATGAATTATACAGGCTGTTCCTCGAATCTCCAGAGTTTTGCGGATTAATTTTGGGAATATATAAGTATATTACTATAGAATATGATGATGATACGTCAGATATCTAAACGAATGGATTTTAAAGAACAGATTAAAACTAGGGATATTCAAGGGGAACACCCTGTATATTGCCAAAAATATATTTTATGTAAAATTTTACAGATGTCAATATTGTTAAAACATATATAAGAATTATGTTTGTATTTTTATACATTTCATTGTCATAAATAAAATATTTTTTCCCATGGTCAGTGTGATTTTACTAGCTACACAGGGTATCCTTTATCTGGTATCCCAGAGTACCAGGGTTTACTAGCTACACAGGGTATCCAGTTTACACTGGGATCATTCCTTCTTACTCAACAAGCTTTGTGTAAAAGAGTAAACAAAGATAACCCAACTCTCATTTATGGGAACCTTTGTATATTGATTTTACATCAAAAAGTGACTTCAATGAAAGATTCTGTGAGCTAAAACTGATTGGTATAGGTTACATTTATGTACCCTCTGGGGTACACAGTTTAATTCATAATGTTACACAAATTATTGAGTAATTTTGGCAGTATCCAAAATTTTTAATTATTTCATCAAATGTTGAATACAACTTTAATTGATCACGTGAGTAGAAAATCTGTTCCAAAACAATAAAAATAAATTATTTCAACATATACAGATTTATATACAGTATTTAAATTCTGAAGAATACAGAGTAATTAATGTTCGTCTTGACGGCATTTAGACTAATGAATTACCTGTTAAAAATCGAATTAATGAAAAATATTGCAAAAAAATTATCCTATATTTTATATATCCAAATTTTTGTACAGTTTTTATCTGTTACACGAAACAATCACAAGAGGAGATTTCGAAAGTCATCCTCGTAAAATTAGTCTTGTGACGCGGGGATGACTTTTTGAAACACTTCTTGAGAGAAAAATTATTGTTTTAATATAAGCTAAAACCTCTTAGCAATAGAATTTATCAAGTATGAATTCACTTGCGATATGACTCCCTAGTCCTGTCATATTACTTTCCTTTCTCCCCATTCCTTTCACCTATACTTTGCGAAATTCAATAACATCAGTACCCTACGTATAGGAGTCACCAAAGCATTTTACAAGTTATCCTGATAATTTACACTGGCGATAGAAGGCGAAGAATATCAATAGTGTTCAAACCCTCTATCTCGGCTCAATCAAAAACGGTCACCTAGGATTATTCCACTTTTGATGAGTGGCAGGTAGTCTACAAAATGCATAAAAAATTTTTTANTTATATATTAAAGCCAAATGATATAATTTGGTAATTTTGATATGTGCTAGGAGAACATTCAAGGAGTTACAGTGGTAGAGTGAGGTGACGTGAGCTGAATAATTACCTTGTGGGATGGTACATTGGTAATTCATTTAACAAATAAGTGATGTTTAAGCAATTGAAATTATGCTGTAATAAACAGGAAAATATTTAAGAAAATTTTTATTAGAAAAAATAAATTTCAAAATTTATTTTGAAAATGTGAAAAGAAATATATGGGTATATTAAAATATAAACATAAAAAGGTAACATCTGCTGAGGAGAGGCATTGGACCAAAATTAATTGTAGTGGCATACAAGATTACATTACATTAAATATATTTTCATTGGAAATTATGTGTTTCTCTTCCTTCAGTATAAGAAAAAATGTCCAGAGTGGACCAAAGTATAATATAATTTGGTAATTGTTTTGGTTTTAAGATATAACTGTTGGCATTTAGATGTTTATGTTTGTATGTATATACAGTAGACCTTCCTATAACGCTTAGATACNATACATTTCATTGTCATAAATAAAATATTTTTTCCCATGGTCAGTGTGATTTTACTAGCTACACAGGGTATCCAGGGTACACTGGGATCATTCCTTCTTACTCAACAAGCTTTGTGTAAAAGAATAAACAAAGATAACCTAACTCTGATTTATGGGAACCTTGTATATTGACTTTACATCAAAAAGTCACTTCAATGAAAGATTCTGTAAGCTTAAACTGATTAGTATACGTTACATTTACATACACACTGGGGTACACAGTTTAATTCACGTTACACAAATTATTGAGTAATTTTGGCAGTATTCAAAATTTTTAATTATTTCATCAAATGTTGAATACAACTTTAATTGGTCGCGTGAGTAGAAAAACTGTTCCAAAACAATAAAAATAAATTATTTCAACATATATAGATTTATATACAGTATTTAAATTCTGAAGAATACAGAATAATTAATGTTCGTCTTGACGGCATTTAGACTAATGAATTACCCATTTAAAATCGAATTAATGAAAGATATTGCAAAAAATTATCCTATATTTTATATATCCAAATTTCTGTACAGTTTTTATATGTTACACGAAATAATCACAAGAGGAGATTTCGAAAGTCATCCTCATGAAATTAGTTTTTTGTAATGCGGGGATGACTTTTTGAAAAACTTCTTGAGAGCAGAATTATTGTTTTAATATAAGCTAAAACCTCTTAGCAATAGAATTTATCAAGTATGATCCCACTTGCGATATGATTCCCTAGTCTTGTCATATTACTTTCCTCCCTCCCCATTCCTTTGGCCTATACTTTGCGAAATTCAATAACATCAGTACCCTACGTATAGGAGTCACCAAACCATTTTACAAGTTATCCTGATAATTTACACTGGAGATAGAAGGCAAAGAATATCACTAGTGTTCAAACCCTCTATGTCGGCTCAATCAAAAAAAGGTCACCTAGGATTTTTCCACTTTTGATAAGTGGCAGGTAGTCTACAAAATGCATAAAAAAATTTTTTATTTTCCTGTTTGACTGTAAGAAAATTTCTCTTAAGAGACTGATCTGCTTTCATTCTTAAGTTAAGATGAAAGGTATTTAAAATTAGAAATTCACTAGTTTAAGTATATTCTAATGTAATCACTCTGTGATCTGGCAAAATTACTAATCCGGCACCCTTCAGATTCCAATGATGCAGGATTACTGATCAACTTGTATTTATTCTATTTAAGTTGATATTCAATGTGTATACA
This sequence comes from Centruroides sculpturatus, assembly GCF_000671375.1. Lineage (NCBI taxonomy): Eukaryota > Metazoa > Arthropoda > Arachnida > Scorpiones > Buthidae > Centruroides > Centruroides sculpturatus. The sequence continues at coordinate 7,890 of NW_019385348.1, read as the reverse complement.
AGCGTCCTTTAAAGTTCTAACATACCCTCACCGCACCTGTCTGAAGACTCCTCGGCAATGTTCAAAAGCTATAACTATAAAATTCTCAATAAACTATATATATATAAAACCAATATACTATAATTAAAACAGGACATAAAAAGTAAAATTTCTAAAATCCAATTTTTTATCTAACCATCCGTAACCTCATCCGTTCTAAGAACATTAACTTTAAAACCGGACAAATAGCATTGTATATTACCTTACTAGAAAGAAATCGACGCAATAAAGCTTCACTTATAACAGTACTTTTTAAGTATAAACACCCTGAACATATGGCCGATAAAAGCGGACACACAAAAATAAAATGTAATAAAGTATCTTTCTCCCCACATTCGCAGAAATCCGACTCCACCAAATTAAAAGAAAACAATTTATCCCTGAAGTCCCTGTGACCTGTAAGTAATTGGCTAAGATAAAAATCGGGTAAAACCCACCGTGCTCTAAGTCTCTCCCATACGGATGGAAAAAAGATCTCAGTCTGTCTCCCCTTGCTCGACTGTACCCAACGGTTGTTCCACTCCTTCACCATTTCATTCCTGATCAGTCTGCGTATCCTGGAATCACTCATGTTAACAAAATCCCTTGGATAATTCAATGTACCCACCTTAAAAGAAAGACGTATTTGTACTAAATACCGATAGTAAGCTAAGCAGACTTCCAAATCAAGTGGCAGTTCACCTACTAAGATCTGCAAAGTGTTTGTTAATACAGTCCGGTATGCTTGGGTCATCATTAACAAAGCCACTCTCTGAGACTTCAAAAGCTTTTTCCTAAGAGGGGGCCCCAGCACATCGCCCCACACACCAGCGGCATAGGTAACCACTGAGACAAACAGGTGCCTATAAAGGGACCTCAGGGCGGGAAGCCGCAACCCCCACCCCAAGTGGGGGTTGTGAGTCGCACCCCACTTTGAAGGTGCGAGTCGCAATTTCAAAGCATCAAACTGTCCCTCAACAAACCGAACCGCATCCCTGGACAACGACTCAAGACGAGCCCTACTATTACCCTCAACTAAAATTACTAAGTCGTCCGCATAGGCGATAAAACGTAACCCCAAAACATGCAGACCAACCTCATTAAAAACTAGGTTTCAAAACTCGGGACCTAACACTGAACCTTGGGGACAACCCTTGGTAACAGTATTCTTAATTTCCAAATCATGCCGAAAGATAACTGTTCTATTTCTAAAATAATCCACCATTACCTGATAAAGATCCATCGGACAACGCCGCTCAAGGAGCACCCAGAGCGCAGCGGGCCCCCATATATTGTCAAATGCCCCAGCTATGTCCAAAAACAACCCCATCACATATTTGCTAGAACTTTCATGTGTCCACTTCCACAACCTACTAAGAGCATCAGTAGTCGAACGGCCCTTCCTAAAACCATATTGATTCTTATCTATATAATTACAGAATAACTTCTGTAACCTAATCTTCAATAACCGCTCGAAAATTTTTCCAATCACCGATAGAAGACATATTGGGCGATACAACTTAGGATTACTCTTATCTCTATCCTTTCCCTTAAGCAAAATCACCACCTTCGCTACTTTCCACCTATTAGGAAAAATCCCGTATAACAAACAACAATTAAATAACCTTAATAAATTATCTTTAATAACAGGGAAAGCCTTACGAACCATAAGATATGTCACCCCGTCCATACCGGGTGCTTTCCTCCCTTTAAGCCCTTGCATAATTTTATTTAGCTCTTCCATGGTAAATGGCTCAGACAAAGTATCTATCGAGTACCTATCATTCTGTACACGAATATCTCGCTGACAATCTGAATCCTCATTCTCGTCGGGAAACAAAACCTCAAACAAATACTTAACTGAAGTCTGCCAATCAATAGCATGTTCATTTCCCTTAATAGAACATAAATTATCTACCCGTAATTTATCGCGTACTATCCTATAGGGTGTTCCCCACACATCCCTATTAGAAGTGGACTCAACATAACACCTCCAACTTAATTGTTTGGCCTCTGTAATACATTTCTTATACTTATTATATAATAAACGGTATTCCTCTAATTTAACCTGCCGAAGAATTAACTCCTTTTCCCGTTGATAACATCTTCTTAGGCTAAATACTTGTTTACGCATCCTCTCTAATTCAACACTCCACCACCTAGCCTAATAGTGGGAGATCCTCCTACCTTTAGACACAACTCTACTTGCTAAATGAATAGACATGTGTATTGTATTACATAAACTTATAATATCTGAAACAGTATGTATTACCAGAACCCTCTGCTTATCCATATAGGACTGAATTAATTAATCTGCAATACCTATGCCAGTTAACAATCTTTTTATCTAAGTAAACCTCAAAAACTTTTTCCTTAACCTGAAGTCCAAAATTAATATCATAAGTTATTAAAGCATGATCCGAAGATGTAAAAGCATGCGACACTAAACAATTACCAATATACCCTCTTAACGCTGGAGAGTATGCGACTACATCCACAAAGGATGACTCACGAGAAGACATAAACGTTGGTATATCACTTTGCTTATTTAAAACCTCATAACTTCATCTACCAAATACCGACATCAAAACCTTCCCTCGATCATCAAGCCTCTCACTACCCCATATTGGGGACTTAGAATTCACATCCACCCCAACAACTACTAGCTTATCAACCAGACTCTGAAGAACCTCTGCCAACTTTACTAAAGAAATCTCAATATCATCATTGGGAGGGAAGTATAGACTAAAAACAAACACTTAACCCCTCCTTAGACATCTGTGCCACTGCACAGGTTTCCGAAGAGAATTGAACAAGTTCCATTAATACCCACTCATTTCCACAATTAATTATAGCTGCCCATGGGTTTACATCTAAACTTTGGACAACTATTGTCCTCTCCCCAAAACCTCTTACCCTTCCCTTAAAAACATAAGGGTTCCTGAACTAATAGTACATCTGGTCGACAACGATCTAGATAAATGGCTAGCTCTATTGGAACGATCTTACTCCGTTGCATATTTATCTGCCCAATCTTTAAAATCAAATCAGAACCTTTACTACCCATAATCTATATTACGTATGTAACGACTAATCGCAATCTGATATGCAAAACAGCCCTTATCTTTAGATATATGATCTGATCGTTTCCCAAAATTATGACATGGTATACACAACCTTACAGGTCTTTCCAACTTACAATCTGTAGAACGGTGCCCGACCTCACCACACTTATAGCATGTCGCATTATCCTGTCTACATGTCTTCGCTACATGTCCAAAAGCCTGATATTTAAAACACCTTGAGACTTCCAAATAATCTTTAACTCTACAGCTTCGGTACTCCACGTATAACCTATTTAACCGCAATAACCTAAATCTCAAATCGGGAAGCACCTCTACAACCCAGTTAACCAACAGGTTCCGTTTCCTTCCGGTTCTATATAATAACTTAAAACTATCCTTAAACTCATCCATGTAATACCTAAATCACCATATATTAAATCATTATTTAAATCAAACAATTGCCGGACCAAATCATCCCCATCTAATTCCCTGGGCACATCAAACATAATCATTCTCGGCTTCTTCTTAACAGGAGATGTAATTTCTAACCCTGCCTTTCTAACTAACTCATGATTAAGTAATCTTTCCTTATCTACATTAGATGCAACAGTAACCGCTATTCCTCCACTACGTATCTTCCACACCCCCTGAAACCGTATTCCATCCTTAACCGGATTAACACTAACAAGGAATTTACGCTTAATCTCTTCACTATCCTCATCGCTAATACCCTTAACTAATACTACCTTATCAATATTATCACTATCAGATCTCTCCTCCTTAAACTTAACTTTATCGGCATACAGCATATGTGTTGATGCAATAGGCACACTAAACTTTTCAACTTTCTCTAACTCAGTAAGTCTACCTAACAATCTTTCATTCTGTAACACTACCGACCTTACTACATTTCTGGCCTGCCCAAACATATCAATTAATCTTTGTGAAGCTTGCCTACTCAGCCTACAATCCTTATGTAGAACTATTTTTCGAAAATCTAATGCCAATTTCTCCATATCCTGGATATAACCAAAACCATCATACTCACTATTTTGCTGTATCGATCTATCACTAGTCAAACTCTGGCCCAATCCCCCAGACGATGAAACAAAACGGGAGCCAGGCAACTCCCCCCTCCCCTTGCACTTGTAAACGTTTATTAATATCTGAGCTATCCATATTTAATATTTAATTAAAGGACCCCTAAACCCCCCAGACCCAGGTGAAAAACCTGACCCTTCCGCCACGGCATGGACCCGACCATGCCAAGAGACCTAAGAGAGGGCCAAAGGCAGCCCCCGTGGCCTCGGCATAGGCCCCCACCCCCTGCCAGAGGGTCCTGACCAGAGCGCCACCCTGCACTCTGACAGGGGGCAAGATTTTTCAGTACCTGACCGGGGCAGCCAGTAAGACACGGCTATGCCCCCCGGGGCCCTAACTACGTACTGCCCCAGGTGTGCAACCCCCGGTTTTTAAGCTATACCCTCGGGGACTGCCTTCAGTCCTCTCGCCCCGAGGTCGCAACCAAGCACATGCCGTAGCATCCAGGCCCGGCCAACACCTGAGCCCTCCCGCCGCACCATTAGCTTCCCCATGACACACGCCAGCACAGCATAGCTGAAAGGCAAAAAGTGCGCCTGGGTACTGAGTCCCTGTGCCACGTCAAGGCTGGTACGTACGAGTTGGGGCGGCGCTAAATAAGCACCACACCCCCATTTGGAGAGGACAATGTGTATACAGTAGACCCCCCCTATAACACTGTAGATAATTTTGTGTTATATGAATTCCATGAGGCGGCGCTGTATCAATGTGAAGTGAAGTGGAATTTTTCAGCTCTTGGATTTTTAAGTTCTTTTGATGAATTTTAATTATATGTACTAAGTGTTATATATTTTATGAAAGCGTTTTTCTTGGGGACCAAGAATTCGTCTTTATTAAATTCGGACGCTCCATTACAAAGTAACATTTTGTTTACTTTTCGGGTTCGATTTTCCGAACGTAAACCGATTAACCGGAATTTTTGGGGTTCTGGGTTGTCCGCAATGCTAATGTGAGTACATCTTCCAATTTTTGGGGTTCTGGGTCCAGTACTTTAGAAGATATCAACTACTTCCGGTGGACATTCTGAAACCTAACATTCTGAATTAATTAAATAAATATCTTATTTCTTCTTTGTTCGATATGGAATCGGAGAGAAAATTATTTCATGATTCTTGATGAAATAAAGAATTATTCACAGTGTAACCCTAGGGGTAGACTTGGGGTGGAGTGCCATTTGACTTATATCTTGACACAGTTTAACAGAGTGACTGAACACGCTGAAGCGGTCTTTGAGAAACAAAGATTGTTTGAAAGCTTGGATCAAAGATTTTCTGTTATACCAACTAAGGAGGACATTAAAGAGATTCGGGGTTCCCAGGATAAAGAATCAATTAATATTTTGAAAGATGAATAATTTCAGAAAGCAACCATCTGACGTACACACAATTGAAGGAAATGCTACTTATCCTAGTTATAGAGATGCATTAAAAAAAGGTAATGTATTGTCTAATATTGTTAAAGCTCCGCCTGAATTAGCACATACAGTCTTAGTGTACAGCAATGATGAGAATTCAACATCTGACCAGACAAAAAAAAACTTACTTCAAAATGTAGAGCCTCACAATATTGGAGTTAGAATAAAACGTGTTAGAAAAATAAATAATGGTGGAGTTGCTGTTGATTTAAGTTATCAAAAGGGTGCTGCGCACTTCAAAGAGTTTGTAGACAGAGTCCCAGGATTAACATCCCACATGCCTAAAAAGCGATTGCCTTTAATTAAAATAGTGTCCGTTCCTTCAAAACAAAAAACTGATGAATATGTTTCCTGGGCAT
>NW_019385348.1:0-955 GCF_000671375.1 Centruroides sculpturatus | reverse complement strand
CTGTTGCCAGGGACGCGATTCGGGCCGAGGGGTCGCCGAGATGACCCCCGTCCGGGCTGTTCCCCTCCGGAGTCGGGTCAAGCCCTCTCCCGGATGACGGTCTCGTAAATTGTCACCTAATGTCTATTTTTCGGTCCCGGAGAGGAGGAAGCCGTCTCAGCCACCGCCCCCTCCACAGGAGTGTCAGTAGGACCTGCTTTGAACTCGATGTAAGGTGACCGTCCAAAGTTTCCCCGACGGTCGATCCCTCGATCGTTCTCACGATTGACGACCGTGAATCTGTCAATTAGGCCTGGAATGCGACAATTAAATCGTCTCGCACCCCGTTCTTTGGTCACACCGGTCCTATTTACGTAATAAGTCACCGATATATTGACTTTAGCTCGACAGCCGGTTTCCGTCCCAGGGGGAGTGTATGGTCCCGGCCTCACAGTAATGTCCAACAAACAAATTTGTTATAATATGCTAAGTGAGGTTTACCTGATTCTGTTATGTGCAAATGAAAGGTTGTGAGAAACCAACCAAATATATTCATTAATCATTAGAAAGGATTCTGCCTATATATTTATCAACTTTAGTAAGAAGATAAAGGATGTGTTACGCCTACTTAACAGTAAGAAACAATAGTAAACAAAAAATTAGTATAGTTCTGCGAGTTATCAGTATATGCGTGTATATTTATACGGCGTTTTATTTTTTAATTTAATGTATGTAGGTTTATGATATCAATGTTATCAACTTATCCTAAGAGCAGTGAATAATAACTTGTGCTGTACGAGTGTCATTGCAGTTTTAAATGGTATGTCTTAAAAGTTACATGTTTTAGAATCGTTATATAATTTTTACAAAACGTAATAATCTAATTTCGGTTAACGTCCAGAGTCGTAAACTGTCATGGCGGCTCTTCCTGTTTTAGCCTCGAAACCGGACCGCTTTGGAGACGACGTGTCACGTG
>NW_019385347.1:199903-261930 GCF_000671375.1 Centruroides sculpturatus | reverse complement strand
AAAACCTTAATAAACTGATAAGCATTTCACAATGATAGCGGGATGATAGATGAAGTTTCAATGGAGGAATAAATCCATCGTCAAAGGGAATTTAAAGAGCGGAAAACGATAATAAATAATAATAATAAAATAGGAAAGACTTTTATTAATTTTATTTGGGGAATAAAACAATGAAAGAACGTTTCGTTGAATAGAGTTTTTTGACAAATGTTCCAGTCAGAGGCGATAAAAGTAGGTGGTAGTGAATCAAAATTAGCAACACCTCTACAACACGAAGGTTTCCCAACTCTTTCTCAAACGAAGATTGAATAGAGATGGTTTCTAAAGACAAGCAGCTGTTCTTTGATTTCACGCAAACACAGGCACAACTTTAACTTTAAGGACCACACAGGGACCGCTGAGCGGAATGATGAGAAAATAGGGGGTTAGAACAGAGACCATGGAAGCGGAACAATTTTTTTCTCCCTTCTTCTTCCACCATTCGTTTCCTCTTTAACTAATGTGGGTGGTACTTTTTTATGAGTCGACTTATATATTCCGCTCTTTAGGGATCTGAAGAGGGATTTTTTCTTCCTCTCCTCCATCTCTGTATGCGATTCGAGACCATTGAAATCTTAGGAGATAACCGAGCAACGATGAAAATTATCTTTAAAATTTAAATAATTATAAAAGAAATTAAAGATTGGCATGAAATCTAATAAATTTCAGAGAGTTTTGGTACGGAATTGTATTCAGAAAAGGCTAATTTATCGCTTCTTTCCGCTGCAAATTAGTAAACAAATCGGCGATTTTTCACTTTTTAATGGTTAATTAAGTTGTAAATTAGTTTTATTTTTGTATAAAAAGCAATTTTGGGGTTTCTATAATATTAAATTCTAGATTTGCTTCAGTTTCTATGAAGAAAATTGTATTTTCTTAGTCGATCCATTAAAGATCTCGGCCATATTTTATATTACTAGCGGTTAGCGATGATTAAAGAGATGATAATTAAAATAAATCACGTTCTTATTACAAATTACACTCATAAATAGTCTAAAATAAATAATTTTTTGATAATTAAACGGGTACAAACTTGCATATTATAACATTGAAAAGGTCGAGAACCAGTCGAGTTTGATTAATTTTAGCTGAGGAAAAAATTGTTTTTTGGTGATTAAAAACACTAAAAGTAGAAAATTAATATTATTAATTACTAAAATATAGTCCTATTCATAAATTAATGAAATATATTTCTGTAAATGGGGTTATAAATTTGATATATGATTAATTAAACTTAAGGAATAACAAATCCGAGTGACATTCGTAAGTTAGAAAGAGAATATCAATTGTAAGCGTGTAGAAAGATTAAATACAGGCAAAAGAATGGGAGAAGAATAAGGAAAAGAGAACAGAAGAGAAGGATAAGAGGAAAGAGGAATAGAAGAGCAGAAAATACAGGTAAAGAAGGCTAAGTAGAAGGTGAATTAAAAGAAGAAAAGAAGAAACTACAGGATGAGAATGAGGAAAAAAATTCATTTCTTCTATCCTAAACTTCTCTTCAGAGCCTTAACGAGTCAATAAACATTCTTACTTATTGAGTAAAGTAATAATATACAGGTAGATTTATATTTAGAAGCGTAATGCTAGAAACTCATTTCGTTATTTTCTGAACAGTTTTACTACATAAAAACTCAATTTAAGAATTAGAAATATCAGTAAAAATTTCAAATTTATGAGTGTAATTCCCACACATCCCGTCTTACATCCCAACATCTCCAGACGAAGCTTGTGTTAAGAGGTCAGATACCAGAACGACGCAATCTAATTAGAGAGCGATATGTCATAGGTCATCATCAGAAAAAAAGGGCACAGATTTATGGAGTTATAAAACAGAAAGCCTCTTTTCTTTTTTGCATAGAAGCGGAGAACACATCGAAAAACATATAATTGACAGGTGACAAGCGGTTAAACAAGGAAGTTTCTATTGATGGCAGGTGCTCTTGGAGAAGCGTGGCAGATAAGCATCTCAAGATGCTCCAGATTTTCCACTTTGGTGTGGCAAATCGCGAATTCCTGACCACGAATTTCTCTTCTAAATCTATTTTTCTCTAGTATAAATGCAATATAACATGATTTTAAACGTCAGAAACCGCAAGAAATCCTATCGAATTTCTGTACTCTGTTCGGAATTTCATTGTCAGTTAGATTAAAATGTGTAATCGAATGTTAATAAGTTATTATAGAATAATACAAGACCTACATTTCGATCTAGAATATCCAAGTTACGTTGACATTTTGTTTTCATTTGGATGGAGAATTCTTGTATCAATCGTACAATTGAAACCACAATTCAAAGTGTGTTTACTTAAGAGGAACGTTTCACTTAAGGAAAAAAATTACATGAAAAATTTGATACGGTTCAAATTAAATCTAGAATAAATCATTCTTTTAATTGATTTAATTGCTTAACATTAAAAAAATGGATAAAAACTCCATTAAAAAAAACGGGCCAACCCACTTTTTTAGACAGTTCAATGATGGATAGAAGCTATAGATTATGAGGCGAAGACAGTTGACACTAATGCAAATATATGGGCGTTTATGCTTTGATCGTTTGTATTAAAGTTTAAATTTAAAAAGAAATGCGGTTAGAAGATCAAAGAAATCAAAGAAAACCTTAATAAACTGATAAGCATTTCACAATGATAGCGGGATGATAGATGAAGTTTCAATGGAGGAATAAATCCATCGTCAAAGGGAATTTAATTGATAAGTAAGGAAAAATGAGAAGTTAATCAATAAAAAATTTACATTTTCCTGTTTAAAAAAACTGATTAGCATCGTTTGTAGACAGTTTAGTGATGGATGGAGTATAGATTATAAAGAAAAAAGGGGTAAAGGAAGTACAGTACAGTACATAATCCTTAATCATTACATGCTAAATCAAAAGATAGACAGACGTAAACACATAAAAAAAAACATTAAATGTGATGCTTTTTATATTAAATTTTTCGAAAAAAATTAGAATTTTAATCACAGAAAAATTCAAGTGCAAGCGAGTGTACTTGACTCAGTTTTATAGTGGTGATGATGAATTGGAATAACGAAAATGCCGATTTATTTATTATTTTTTTAAAGCAAAAATATAAAGAAAATTGTGTATAACAGATTAAAAACTATTTTTACAAAAAAAAAACACGAATTTAATTATTGAAGCAGCGCTGATAATTGGCAAAGATGTAAAAACACGAGCACAAGATCCACGGATCAGCCGGATTTAAAAGACGAATTAAATGAGAAAAACACAAAGAAATTAAAGAAGAAAAACACTAGTGATGACGTTTTTTTGTTGTGTCAAACATTTCTCAAAAGTCGCCATGATGGCAAGATGACAGGTGAAGTGCAGCTAGAAGAGGATCGTCTTTCTCGCCTTTTCTAATGACTCTGTTGTTATGTTCACTTGGAGTAGCAACACTTAACCATACCAATTCGGTTTTAGATTACTTTTTCTAAAATTGCTACCAAGTTAATAAATACAAAGCGATTTTTTTTCTGTTTAAAAAGTAAATAAATAAGTTTCTCGAGTATATTCTTCAAGTTAAATTAGCCCCGTCTCTTCAGATCTATCTGAGATGCTCCTTACTGCGTATAGAGCAATTTTGGGTTGATTTCTAGTCAATTTTATTGTTAAAAATCGCAGAAGTAATTTCAAATATTCTCAAGAGCTTATATTATGTGTATTTTTTAAGGCATTTTATAGCCTTACATCAAAAATTTGGCTCTTTTTTACAAGGTTAACTCATAAGAAATAACATTCTAAAATGTTAAGAAGTGTGATTAAATTAAGAAAGAATAAATTAAATTTAGTTATAGTTTATAAAATGGCAATTAATTTTATATTTAGAGAGAATTCTAAGAATTTCCTTCAGTGAATAAGGATCAAATCTCATTAAATATAAAACTGTTTCAGCATTCTTTTGACAAGATAATGGAAAAATATTCAAGCTTAATAAGTTTTTGAAACTTTAGAAGTTAGAAAATTTAAAACAAATTAAAACTTTCATTTAGGATGCTAATTAAATTCTTCTCGGCAGAAATGAAAGAAAGAAATCGATCCTGATCGATTATTAATAGGTTTATTGTAAGTTTAGAATAGTTTAAATGTTTAAATAAGGTGATTATTTCCGATTAAATTTCGTCAAATTCCCATATAAATCCCTGTCCTCTTCATCCCTACAAAATCCCCCCTCTAAAAAATATTTAGAAGGGTAAATTGTAGGGTTTTTTTCCTCTATATTTACCTGAATAAATTAAAAATAAAGACTAGATCACATCTAAACTAGTTACAGAGACAAGAATCTACATTGATCTTGACGATTAAATCTCTCAAATATCTTCAAAATTAAATTAAAATCGTGACTCTGCAGCTTCGAATGCGCTAACTTACATTAAATAATCCGCATAAAAGAAGTTTCGTGTTCAATTATTGCCCTACCTTTAGATTAAATAGCGTAGAATTTTGATACATTGGTGTACTCGAGACTTTAATTAAAATAGTGTAAACATTTCTAGAAATAATCTAATTATAGGAGAGAAATCCTTTAAAAAATTTTTGAAAATGTTCCAAAAAAACTCTGTATTAATCTGATCTGTCGATAGCTTGAGTTATCTTTAGTTCTATTAAAACTATTGAAGGATCTTATGTAAAATTAAGTCAAGAGCGTAAAAGATAAGATCTTCTCTTGTTCTAAATCCAACCCTTAGACTATGTATTCCGTTTACAAGTGTTTAAAAAAAGTCTAAAAATTCAAAAAATCCTGTAGAACTTCGTAGAGTACGTTGCACTTTGGCACAATATCAGTGTATTCTATGCCAATTTTTCCATGACGAGAGCCTAAAACTTTCATTTTTATTGTCATTGTGGGTTTAAATCAGAGGATATTACGTTAATTTAAACAGAAAACGTTTTGAAATAAGGAGATTGTCCGAATGAAATTCTTAACAGATGCTGGGAAAAATTGCCTTCTGTACTACGTCCACGCGATTTTTAAGTCTAGAAATGTGTAAAATATGCCAGTAAACCTATTAAATCACACTAATATTGGTTCCTCCCCTGTTAAAAAGCACCAAAATGCTTATTGTAGATGCCGAGAAAAATGTACTACGTTCAGGGTGAAATATTCTACAAAATTACACTAAATCCCCATTAAAAGCCTTAAAAAGTAGATTAGACAGAGTTTATTGTATGAAATTAAGGTAGTAACAGTTAGAGGTGACGGTATTCTATAAATAAGAAGAAACAAACACCCCCTAACAACAGCGGAAAGAGGGAGGGAGGGTCGGAAGATAGTCTTAAAAAGCCCCAACTCGTGAGGTTCCAATATCAGTAGAATCATCCCGATTTAAAATGGAAGAAACTACTTACAAACGTTCTCAGTTTTCTCGTCCTGTTTCGGTAGGAACACGATCCCGTAGAGATCTCGTTAGGTAATCCGACCCACCCACTGCACGCACAAAGGGGGTGGAGTCGTGTGTGCCACTGACTGATGGCAGAAGCACGGTTAACACAGCAACCAATCAGGCCCCATGGAAGGAGGGGGACGGACGGTACTTCAAAGATGTTTGCGGTTGCACATACCACCACGTACTCTTCACCGAGATGGCCGTGTATCGTTAAGTACGAATGACCCATCCATCGCTTGACCCACACCAAACCACGTCTGTGCCAACACGGATATACGACTCGCTAAACATGGGTGAGTTGTAACTATCTCTATTCCTGTCATTTATAGAAGGCCACTTGCTGCCAAATCACCAGAAGGTCGACGTATGACGCGTATACAGTTGCCTCTTCCGTTACTCGAAACTTCACCGAAATTACCCCAAAAAACGCCGATTTTTAATTATAAAATTCTACTTTAGTAACCCATTTTTTAAGCGTAACAAACACTCTAGCGTAACACCAAAGTTTCGTGTTTGAAGCCATTCGTTCTGTAGTCCTAGGGGTACCATAAACGTGAGTAACTCAAGATTTTTCGTATATTTTAAGAATATTCTCTAATTTTATGCTAAATTCAGCATTTATATACCCAAACACACATAATTTAACACGTGAAACTTCTCAAAATTTAGCTTAGTGGGGGTCTTTCAACTTAGCCTCAAATCTTCCAAGTTGCTCCTTGTTTGAGCCATTTTATATAGGTTATTCGCAACCGACAGCACTCCAAACGGCCTAATAATAGTTTAGACTTCTAATAATGCTTCTCAAAAATATATATATAGCTTAGTAGGGGGTGACTGCGCTATGTTATCACAAGAAGGCTCCTTTGTAGTGAGAATATTTTTGAAAATATCCTCCCAAAAAATATCGTGTTCAATTTAGAGCTTAAAAATAACTTAATTTAGAGTACGCCACGCTTCAGATTAGATCAAAATTCTTGAGAAAAGGATGTAAGAAAGGATCCCCTCTATTCTGTTTGTCATCTTGTTACGTTTGACTGATAGTTTATCAAGTTAACAGATCTTTCTAGTGTTCGAAACTGTCGTTAGACATGTTTTTATATAAATTAATTTAAAAAACTAGGGCCTGAGATAAAAATTTGGTGCAGAATTTCATTCAAAGACACTCAAATTAAACAGATTAGTTATAGATGAGGTAGATTACACCATAATTTATGAATTTATGGTGTAACTCTCAAATCGATAAAGGTTAATCAAGTGGTAAGCAGTTTAAATACTTCCTTTAGGTTAATTTATTACTATTATTTGTATTTAAATGTTTTAAATTAATAAAATAAGCATACATTTTATAATTTCCCTATCTACTCTTAAGATTTTTGCCTTTTTCTGTTACATTTAGACACTTTACAATGATACTAGCAGGTCTACAAAAGAACAGTAGACTTTTACATACATACAAAAAATAACCTAAAATTTTGAGTAAACACGTGTATATTCTAAACTTAGGCCTATATTATATGTAAAAAATTAGGGCCTACGAATTCCAGTTAAAATAACAGCATTTATGTTCCTATATTATAACATAAGCTAAACATGCTATACTTTAGGGCCTCGTGCTACTAGGGCCATCGCCTTAATATATGTGTATTATCCATTATTATTTAGTAGAGGGCCTTTTGTATGTCTTTAGCGTGTCCAAATCCGTTTCCAATTTATATTTTTCGATTTAAAATGCGAAACAAAGCTAATTGTTTGATAGTTAGAAGTGCTTATTTAAGTGTAAACAACTGGCAGGATTTAATCTTTCTACAACCTTTAACTAATTGACAGCTTAGATTCTAGTTTATTAAGTCCTAAAGGACTTATAAAAGTCCAACATAAGCTGAAAAATTACAATATTTAATGACTATAACGAGAGAAATTTTATAATTTTGAATAATGTGAAAGAGAAATTTGGCATCTTTGAAGAATTATATCGCTAAAGGTACCTAAATTTTTCAATTATACCTCTAGATATTGTATTTTAAGATATGTAATTTAGTAGTTTAGGGTGTTAAGAACAATGTAGAGCCTGTAATAATCTGTCCAGAATCAAAAAAAGTGTATTTCTGACACGAGAGGAATCCGAACCCACGTCCTTTAGTAAACATTCGATCGCGCAAAAATGATAATTTTCATCAAATTTTCGCAAAATTTATCGATTTTTTTTAAGAAAATTGAATAAAATTATGAAATTTTACTTTTTATAATTAATTTTAAGCACTTAAAAGTCTTTTAACACGCAAACTTGTCGAGTATTTACATGAAGTGCAGACGAGTTAGCCAACCAACCGTGTCATATATCTTAATTTAAGCATAGAAAATGTAACAGGTTTTATCATACATTAAAATGTATGCAAATTTTAATGTACATTCATTTATTTTCTTCCTAAATATGCAGTTCTATTATAGAAAATGAGGTTAGAAGGCTTCAAATCTCATTATAAACATGGATATTTAAACTTTATCAGTGATGCGAGGGATCAATCAACATACTTGATTGAAGGAATCGTTCTCTAGTCTCTAAGAGTCAATTAACAATAAAAATTGAATGTATACTTTTAAAAATCATAGAAAATGAGACATTTATTCAAATAACGACAGTAAAAACAGTGTAAGAGCTTCGTATCGATTAGGAGTGACTAACGTGGCACAGAATTCACGTTATTGGTGATAATAGAAATGCTGAAAAGATAAAGAATGGGGCATTACAGGTCTCATTGAATGCACCGAGTCAAAATATTAGCATGTTATAATCATTAAATGGGGTAAAGTAACGTCTAGCACTGCGCGACGATTCAGAAATCCTCCCATTGAACGTAGACGTGGCATATTAAGTCATTCTATATCACTATATAATATAATATCTATAATAGGCCCTTTACTAATTAAACCCTAACTAGCTCTGTAGTGTTGCGACAATTCGAACTTCCCCATAAATCATAAGTAGGATGCTCCAGTTGATGACAGAAATGACTAATTTGTGAAATCTCTAATTGATTTCTGGAGTAATTTTCAATAGAATTAATGGAATGAAACGAATATCCAAGACATTGTAGAAGATCCTATAGGCCTACAATGTTATAATTCAATATATAAAATGAGGGGTAGAGTTATTTGTTGACTTATCTCTTAGGCCTGTAGGTATTAATATAAGAACTGCGCTTATGTAAATCTGTCTTAAGCATGTCAAACTATTCTTTAGAAATATAGAAAAATCATGGTTTCTAGAATGATTTTCTATAATTGTAAAGGTGTGTGAGCAATTATAATACAGATAAATCCTTTAATTTTGTTTAAAATAATTATTGTAAATAATTCTAGTGTTAAAATGAACTGGAATAGCTTAATTAAGAAGCATATTACCAAATATTTATTCTTTAATTCCTGTTATAATTATAATTATAATTAAACTAACACAAAAATAAATTAATTACGTTAGAAAAATTTCAAATTCTATTTTAGTCTCTTGATTTTTTAAATATATTTTTCATTAAGAGGAGAGGGAAAAAAGAATCTTAAGAGAAACTTTAGAATGATGAATCTTGCGGCTTCTTATGTATAAATACTATTCCTTCAAATGGTTTTTATGTAGGAAAAAAATTGAGAATCATCAAGAGATTTTGAACATAAACAGAAACGAGGAGTAATACGAACGTGGCTCTATTGAAAAATCGAGTCAATTCATTCCCACTTAACCAACCCCCAAATACATTAATTAAGTGGAGATTTCCTACAAAATTTCCATGAAATTTTGCAGATTAAAACCAAATTATAGCGCCTTAAAGCTCCAAAATAATGGGCATCTCTCTAAACCATCATCTTTATGTTCTATCACTCTAATTTAAAGAGCATCTCTAACTCAATTCTCTATAACCATAGCTCTTCTAGAACTCTCTGAATCTCCAGTTTAAAGAGCATTTCTCTTTCTATGAATCTCTACCTCGAAGATCTATACAAAATAGAATATCTCAATCTCTATAGAGATTGATAGAGGATGAAGATGCTGCAGCATCTCCATCCTCTATGACTAAGAAAATATGAGCGTACCTGTTCCAAACTTTCAGAAGTTACTTTGATAATGTTTTATATTCAAATTTAATACAAATATAGTGAGAAAGCATCAATTTTAAGGACAAAACTGTCGTGTCCTGCGAGCCGGCAAGCTCCTAAATCTAAACTTTGCAAGGGATCCAATCAGCCATTCTTCTTTGCGTGATAATTCATAGAAACTATCTATGAGAATTTCTATCATAAGGAACCGAATGAAAGAACATCTCTGTCTCTATGAATCTCCATCTTTATATCCTCAGAGAAGATTTACAGAGATTAATGATGCTTTAAACGTAAAGAGCATCTCTATATCTATGGAAGGGGATAGATAATAAACTCTAAATTTCTCACAACAATTCTCTAAACTAAAAAAATTATTGTACTTTCTTAAAAGCTCAGTACTTTCTTAAATCTATGACACTGAACTTATGAGAAATTATGGTTCGATTTACGACGGCGGCTCGCTTAACGACGGGACCAATTTAGGTGGTAAAAACGGGAGTCTACTGTAGACTACATATATATATCAGCCTAGAATGTTGTTATATCGAATATTCTGCCTTTAATTTCGATTAATTCAGCCAAAAATTACTTAAAATTTCTTCCTAAAATTGTTATCCTCACTTTACAAGTCCCATAACCATGTAAAAATCGCAAATTTTAGTTAATTTTATGAAATTTATCTTTCTATTTTGGGATTAAAACAATCTTAAACACTTTAAATTGTTTCTAACCACCAATTAATCGTTAAATCGAGTTAAAATGTCGTATTATCCAAGTAAATTAGTGATGGAGTACCTACAGATAAACAATAGTTTNGAGTTAAAATGTCGTATTATCCAAGTAAATTAGTGATGGAGTACCTACAGATAAACAATAGTTTTGTATGGAATAATTGCGTGACACCGCATCTTAATCTATCCAAAAATAGAATTTAATTATAGAAAATTATATATAAAGACGATAAAATATTACTTTCATTTAATGGTAAAAATTCTTATACAAAAATATATTCTTATAAAACATTGATTATACAACTGAGGAATGGTAAAAAGTTTCAATTAGTTATAAGGAATTTAGAGGGATATTAAGGAATAATTAGGGAAATATTTAGGTAAAAATTAGCAGATGATCATTTATATTCAAAAATCATTTTTCCTATAATAAAAAGAAAGTTTTGTATATTTTATGAAAAATATTTCCCTAAATTAAAAATAAAGTTTTTCCCTAAGTACAGTACATTATTACAATTTTTATACAGTTGTAGGGAAATATTTATACAAATATTTCCCTACAACAGTATAAAATGTACTGTACTTAGGGAAAAACTTTTTAATATTTCTTTAAGATATAAGGTATAATTTACAATTTTTATTATTATTATAGGGAAAATACCAATATTTTAGGGAAAATTATTTTCGGATATAAATGATCATCAGTTCATTATATATTATAATAATTTCGCTGGTATATAAAAGATAAAGTTAGAAAAATCAGAATAGAGAATAAGAATATACCTAAAATAATTACTTTTCTGACCAAAAAGATTGTCAGGAACACCGTTTAACCATCAAATTTTTGATTTTTCTGAAGTTTAAGATAAAGTTTAACACATATAGCTTCACTCCTTACATTTGGAGAAAGAGTAGGGGGCAAGTTGACGAACCATGCTCCTCCTATGCTTAAGTACGGATTTAATGTCATTATTTATTCAAATATTCCACGTTAATAGGATAGAAATAAATAGAACCTTTATCGTGACTTATGTAACCTATTTAAACACCCTTTTCGTTTAGTGACTGCTCACAAAAGTCGGTGTTCTCTTCAACAGTATCGTATATCCTGTTATATATATATAGACCTATATTCATAATTACTAGACAATCAGGTTATACTTTTTCATTGATAGAGACATTTTAAAGCCAAACAAACCTCAAACCCCCCAGAATATTTTTAAAAATAATTAGTAAGTGATAAACTGTAGGGGTGAAGTTTATACTTCAAAGCTAATTTAATTATTCGAACATTATGTAAACACCGGATAACCCTTTATGGACTCGGACAGACATCCCCCCTCTTTAATTTTTTTGCTGTAGGGATTGATAAATGACTTCTTGTCTGGGTCATAACTACCTTTTAACGTTTACTGTCTCGCGCTTCTGGGAATTGAACCTCCTCAATAATTGCTTGTCTTAAATAGCTACAGTTTTTGGGCAGGCCCGGGTTACATGTGACAATTTCAACGACAGAAATATCTCGGAATATTATATTCGATAATAAATATACAGTTAATGAGGTTACGCGAGTAAGTAGTAAGCCAGTACGATAATTTCCCTAAGTTTTCCTTTCCGAAATGTATTTTTTCCCTCTACAAAGGGAAATTTTTTAGGAAAATGTGTATTTAGGGAATGTTAGGGAAATAAATTTTATATATTTCCCTAAATAAGAATTTTTTTATTTTATGATTTTTCACTGTACGAAAAGAAAATTCACAAAATTTTTCTTTCATCACAGAAAAATTTTATTTTAACAGAAATATTGATTTTAAAAATTTCCTTTATACAGGGAAAAAAACAAAAATTTCTCTGAAATAAAAAAAAGAAATTCCCGTCATTTTAGAAAAATTTTCCTATTTTTTCTTTATATTTTGGGATAAATATGAATATAAAATTTCCCTTCGTGTAGGTAAAAAGCAGAAAAATTTCCCGTCAGTTTAGGTTTTTTCTCAGTCACGTGTCTTCATCTATACATCACTAGATAGGAATATCTATACTTTTCCTCGCATTTTCCCGAATTTTTGAGAAAAAAATAATGTTAAAAACTAAATCAAACGAATGCTATTTTAGGGAAATATCCCTCTTTTTTTTGTAGTGCAGCAAATTAAATCGTACAGACGAAACAAAGCTTCTTATTCACGGATATCTTTTAAAAAATGGGGGAAAAAAGAAAGTGAAAACAGATAAAAATGCATGACATTCGGACGTAGCGGAGAATGAGGTCGAAACAGCCTTTGACATTTTGACTGATGTCGTAATTCGACGACGACTGTCAAGCAAAGCAGCCAACAAGCATGACAACTCGGTCTGTACATGCGAAGGACAAACTATGGTTCTTGTTACTTCACAACGTTTCCTTTAGAAGGATAAACACTTTGTAAACGTCTAATCTTCTAGGCCATAACTCCTACCAAACTTCACTTACTCTATTAACTTCCCAATTTTAAAATGTTACCGACGTATTTAAACCCCGGTAAATTAATATTTTGGTAGTTTATGAGTTTAATTTACTCGTTAAACGAGTTATATTCGTGTAAACTTAATTTGTCGGGCTACATCTGGTTTCGTTTTATTAGCATCTCTCGATCGCACGTCCTTGATCACTTCAAAGGAATTCTTTCTGGGATGAATTCGTTTTTAATTATTAATTTGCTTGAAATTTTAAGACTTCTAGTCTGTTTTTATGTCATTATTATGCAGTTATAAGCTTATTAATAGGTTATATAACGTGTTAAACGTGCAGTGATTGATATAATCTAAACAGACTCTCCTTCAAATCCTTATTCACGTCCCTCTGATCGTAACTTAGAGCCTTAAGTTACGCTTAGAGGGACGTGTTTAAGTGTAAATATAATTTAATTAACCAATAAAAAATTCCAAAAACTTTAATAAATACGGTTTGGATTCGGAAAATAATTAGTAATTGTGCTGTAAAATTCGATTAATTTATCAGTTAGAGTAATTCAATTAGACAATATAAATTGGTGTATTTTTAAAATGGAGGATAATTTAGACATTATTAATTTAAAAAATTAAGAAAAATAAATAAAATAATGTAAATATTTTACATTTATATTTGGATTGTTAATTATAACATTTAAAGATGAAAGAGCATCATATAAGCATTAGAATGTAGAAAAATTAAAGGGAAATAAGGAGCAAACAGCGAAAGGTGATGGAGATTTATAGAAGAATTCTTACTGAAAATTCTAATTTTTTTTTTAAAGTACAAGTTAAATATAATATCAATTATGTATTAATTCGTGTTTTTTAAACATAAAAAACACCATAACAATTGGTACAATTGGTAAAACGACACGAAAAATCTCACTTTCCGTCGACGTATCCGAAGTTTCTAAGTACTGTTTATCGAATAAGCTGCGCTTAATTACAATTATTAATTTACCCGCCGGGTTTATATTAAAACTAAAATTAAGTGGAGTAACAATTTAAAAGTGGCTCCGACTTATTAATAAAAATCTAAAGCGAGCAAACGGGAGAGAAAGAGTGGAAGCAAGTGAACCATGCCCTCGCTATATACTTAGCGACGTCCCATTCTGTTCTACACTAACTGTTGCCGACCATTAGTTTTTCTTCCCCCCCCAATCCACCGAACGTGGAGTCGTATTCACTTCGGTGTTAGTGGCAACCGCCTGGACCCTTGACATCCAACACTTTCCACGTGGTCGATATTTAAACTTCCTGTCAATATGGGACACGTGACCTTTACTACATTTTGGCGAAGGGAGGATCCGTCTCCAAATATGAATGTCAAATAAGTTAATCCCTGATTAGGAACAGTTTATAAACAGAACGATAGAGGAATAATTTAGCTTAGGATAGCTCTGTATCACATACTCCTAGGAGTTTTCTGTAGGAGTAAAAAATGTTAAAATCAATAATAACTTAATTAAAGATATAATTATTAATGTAAACAAGTCGTGAAATGATGTATTTATAATTTATTCACTAAATTAGACTGCAAAAGTACGATTCTAAAGCGCTAAATCAGGGATCTTTCTGATCCGAATTGAAAATTGAATGGATAATTCACTCGCTTCTGGATGCAAAGACTATCGAAGAAGTAAAAATTAATGAGTT
The DNA here is from genome assembly GCF_000671375.1 of Centruroides sculpturatus. Lineage (NCBI taxonomy): Eukaryota > Metazoa > Arthropoda > Arachnida > Scorpiones > Buthidae > Centruroides > Centruroides sculpturatus. Next base: position 247,522 of record NW_019385347.1, on the reverse strand, counting down.
TTATCCATAGAAAGAAAGTATTATCATCATCTCGATGATACACAACGGTAACGTTCACTGATATGGACCTGAATTAAATGAAGCAGAGAAAACCCACGCCTCCCAATTGCATCGCAAATTACCGTATCAACAAGATATTGCTACCTGTCATTTAGCCATCTGTTTCGTACAGAATTACACGACATTCCGAAAGAGCCGACTACTACTTCATTTATTTTCACTATTTTCAAGGATAAGCCGGTTACAATAGTTCCACAGAAACAACTCCCAGGAGGAAATGTAGACGAGCTTCAAGAGACGTGTATCAAATGTTAACTCGAGTTTATGGTCATTTCTAAGAATATTCATTATTTTTCTCTATTTGTTAAGCTTAGTCTAGCTAAAATTGTACAGTTTTTAAGAATTTAACTATAATTTTTCTTATCTCGACTCTATGTTTCTTTGAAGGATCTAATAAAATGTAACATGATTAATGGGAAATTTCGTCAGAAATTTTATACAATTCTTTAACTATAAAGATAATTTTGATAAAAGCACAAAAATATTTTATCTAACAGTTCAAGAATAAATTCAGAAGCTACCACAGTGGAGTCTTAACGCATGGGCACACTAGGGACCCCGAGACAAAAATTTAGCACCAATTTCCCAACACCCACCGATTATATAGGCAAGTCCCAATGCATACTTTCCCCAGAAACCTATAATTCTGTTAAGAGGAATCTTGGGTACCACTTGATAGTAGTTAAGCCGAGCCATTGTTAACCGCTCTATCAACTGGTTACATCAGTAAAATACGTATTGATCCATAAATATACATAAAAGTTATTAATAAATGATCTTTAATTGTAGCAAATCATCTTTCTACCAAGCCAAAATACTGCTTTGTGTAATATTTTTACGATAATAAATTAAAATTTAATGAAAATTTACTGCCACATTTTTCAAAACCTAGAAAATTTCTCGTTTTTTTTTTTCATTAGATGAGAAGTTTCTTGGACTTTCTCTTCCAACCTGTCGAAAACGTTCTGGTTTTCTGGTCAGTGGTTTTCTGAATTATAAGGAACTGTGCCCATGTGTTGCGCATCATCGTTATGCTCCTTCACGCCATTCCATTAACCTCTTACACCTCACTAACTACTTTATGCTCGATCTTAATCTCTCCAAACCATCGAAAAAAACTTTTAATTTAATAAAAATATTTGAATTAAATGCAATTACAGATATTTCTCGCGTGGCTTCAAAGTTTCCCAGCTATGAAAATACCATTAATTGAATATTTCTTTAATCACAGGGCTAAAATATGAATCCCAAAAGTAACATTTTTTTGTCTTAAATTACCGCTAAGATTCTCCTGTTATCGGTTGGGAGTATCTTTAAGAGTTATCAGATAGCGGTTCTTATCGTTGACAGCTTCTAAAACTTGAGAAGGATCTACTATAGAAGACAAAAGCGCCGATTTTTCTACTTCGTCTCGACAATTATGCCCAAGTTAACTCATTTAGGTACAATTCTAACCTGTTTCCCAGCTCACCAACCGAATTTCTAGGTGCATAAATAGCGCTTACTTCACTAGAAATAACCTTTAAAGTAGGCACGCCATTAAGTTCTCGCGTAATTGTCTAAATTATGTTATAAAATAGTTAATAAAAATAGAAGAAAGGGGTACAAATTACCCTTCAAAGTACAGTAGAATCATTAAGAAAATAAAATAAAAATAAATCACTCTACGGTTTGATCTGCCGAATGTTTACTTTTGTATTCTTTATTTTTCATTATTTCGAGTACTTTTACCTCTTTTGGCGGCTGTGGAACCATCTGGTGATACGGAAAAACAAAAAAAAAAAAAAAGACCTGTAAATATTATGTAGCTATAAATAGGGGATAGAGTTTGACAGCCGCACGAAGCAAAACATGTCTCTTGGTCATCCCGTCAAAGAGCAGGATGGACATTCCTCGAAGGACTGATAGAGTGATGAAGTCAAAGTACTAGAGTGTGGAGGAAAATCTGTCACAACTTGACTCTATCCATCATCGGGATGACAAATGCGGTGCGATATAAACAACTGAGTTTGTTTGGTCAGATGTTGTGATGTCTGGACGCGTGGATGAATGTCGTTTCACTTCCTGTACAATGTACACGCACACATTTACAATTTTCGTTTCATTAACTTAATAACTTATTTAAAATTACGAATAATTACCTCATTATTACTTATTTTAATTTTCGTTTTTGGGATGAAAGGAATTAGCTCAAGATCCTTCTTAAAGATACTTAACAATTGCAATAAGAGTTTTTCGTAGTTTTCAAGTTATTTTAAGTAGAAATACACTGAAAAAAGGTATTTTTCGGCAAATCCTTCTTGATTTTTATAATTCTTTATAGTAGTTTACCCATTTACTATTTCGTTTCGATGTAAGGAAGTGTGTTTATCGTACACGATGATACGTATTATTCAAATCTTGTTTAAGTAGATTTATGTAAATCTAATTTACATCAATTTAAAATGAAATAACCGCCACTTCGTTTACAATTTGCCTAATTAGTGCAGCAAAACTGAAATTCCCATTTAATTAGGCTGATGCAAAGTCTAAGGTGAAACAGGAAATTCTTTTAAAATTTCATAATTTTATATTCTGAACATTAAAATGCCAAGTTTTGCTTATTTAAAATTCGAATTTGAACTATTCCTGATTGTTATACGTCTGTGTCTCTCTAAATTTGTATCTAAGCATCCGGAAAATTGAGATAATTCTAACCAAAATGTGAAAATATCTCTAAAAATAACCACAATTATTTAATATAAAGTAATTAGTCTTACTATAAATCCCTATAAATAAACAGTTTTTATAAAAAAGACAGACCCTTTCACGATTTTTCACTTAGTAACGTGCTTATCATCTTGGTGATCTTCAAAGATGCTGACTAGAAACACGTGATTAGCAGGATGATAAAAGCATCTTCGATTTGTTACAAGATTGCAAATCATTGCTAAATCCGAGTAGGGAGTAAATGTTAGTATTTTTCTCATTCAGTTTATCCGTCTGCCTCTGTACTGACAGCATCCTTGACTTTCTGGTATGTTGCTGTCACTCATCCGCATAACTGCGACTCTAGCACAAATTGCGACTCGGGACACACTTACATAAACCCAATAATATATAACCTTATCTGAGACATAATCTGGAAGTTATTATTAAGTAATATAAACAATAATTTTAAAGGAATATGTTTTAAATCGCTGACACTCGTTAATTGTCGATGGTATTAAATCTGATCTCGAATTATTTTATGCATGTTTTTTTTTGTTTAATTTATTAAGCAAAAATATCTATTCTATTAAACTTTTTCCTAGAATTTCTGATGATTTTTGATCCGGAACGAATCTAATTTAAATCTGTAGGAACTGAAGGATCTGTAGATTCGTGGAGAAACGAACAAATGTCTTCGTTCCTCCAGGAATCTGTATAATTAAAGTGTAAAATTTCCCGACAAGTAGCAGTTATGATGTATAATTTCTGTTTAGAACCTATAAAATCCCTACATTTGTTACCGAAAATCTTACGAATACGCACTTACAACACAGGAATCACTTATAGAGAGGGATGCTCTCCGCATCAATTTCCAAGGATGAGAAGAATTTTGACTATAAAAGCTTTATAACTTTTTATTATTACATCTTAATGAAATTATACATTATATAATTATGTAGATGCATTCTTATAAGATTAAATCTATATAAATCTATATAACAGAAGTGTAAGCTCATATCTTATTAAATTATTTAGAATTAAGGCTTTACGCTCTTTAAAATTTAAGTTAAATTAGAAGTGTAAAATGAATAAATACGGAGCAAATTAAACGTGGAATTTAGTATAAATATTTAAATTTATTTTCAGTAAAACTAGAAAAATATAGGATTAATCAAAAGATAATATATGTAGGTACTTTATAACACAATAATCATAAATATAATGCTTTAAATACTTGTATATATACGTGTAAAGTAGTAAGATGTTTCACACGTATCTACCTATGTAAAGTATACTTATATAAGTGTATAAGACTAATAAAAACATATACCTACCTCGTCACACTTATACAAACTTTGGGGTAAAATATTAAAATAATTAATTTTTATTTCAAAGTAATTAAAATTGCTCAGTACCAGAACGAGCTAATAATGTTACAAAATGTATTTAAGCACTTATAAATTAATTTATTACCATTTACATTAATTAAATTGATAGTATGCACTTCTCATTTCCTATAAAAAATTTAATACAGAGTTTCTTTATGAAAAAATATTTGCTTTAAACTAAAAAAAAAGTGCTAAATATTTGTGTATCCAATTCACTCCAACGTAAGAAGCGAATTTAATCTAATAAATAAAATTAATTATTTTTAAGAGCGGTTTAATTTTTTTTTTAAATTAATATAATTTTTCACGAGTACCGACTCTGTTAATAGTGGAAAAATATGTCTACAATCCCACATTATCTCAGTTAACCATCCATTGTTTCTACACTAAATTAACAGAGATAACTCTTATCTAGCGTAGGCCTTATATAAAATACCTTATAATTTACATCAGATAAATCATACGTGCTTAATTATTAAGGTTATAGGCGTTAAACTGAATACAACCCGTTATAATTAGTTTTCTTTTCTAGGGCAATTCCTGTTTTAAAGAATTTATACATATAAAAATTACGTTTTATATGTATAGTTAGGTAAAATAATTAAGATTACGACGAAATAAAGTTAATTTATATTTTATATGTAAGTAGGAAGGCTTTAATCACGTGATAAATTTGGTTGTTGAACACACGAAGGCGAGAACGATACTTCTGAGAACCACGAAAGCGATAAGGCTCGGTTGAAAATTAGTTTCGTATGAAGTTACCGAGTAATAATTTCGGTTCCCAACGAAGGAAAAAATATATAAATCAACTTCTTTAAGTTAATTTATGGCTAAAATCATACAGAAAATGCCTCTAAAGCGTTCGAATCGATTCCAATTACGGTCATTCGTATAGTTGCAAAGCGTGGGGACTTCAGAAAAACCTGCGATGCAAGCATTTTTAAAAGTAAATTATTGTTCTATAGACAAATTAATCGATAAATAAATGCATTATTAATCGAAAAAATCTATAATTAATTGAATTTTCTTCTGTTAAAGTGATAGTATTTATCATAATTTCAATGGGCACTTTCGATCGGAATCTGAAGCCACGTTTAATATTCTAGATTTTATGTTACTTAAAAAAAAAAATTGGTGGTTGGAAACACTGTGGATACCGATATCTTATGTAAACGTCTTCTTATTAAACTATAATGTAAGTTTGGCTTTATGGAGCGTGACTAAAAACGAAGGGTTGTATGGCGCCGTTGTGAGAGGGACCCTCCACAAACCAGATGGCTATTCCAGTAATTCTCTCTTTCACATTCGAATTAGCTGTGGCTATTTTTATTCTTTGCTAAAGATAATTCCGACTTTTTTTCTTTCTTTCTTTTAATATTTCTTCGGAATTTATCCAAGTAGAAGTGAATTAAAGAGGGAGGAATTCGAAATTCGAAGATTATCTTGTCAAAGTAATTTAGTGATTAATTTTAATATTTTGTTAAAGAAACTTTCGGTTTACTACGAAAATATATATTGAAATTAATAGTTTGTAATAGAATAACTTATGGATTACTTTCGTAATCGATCTTCTCTCTGTAAGAGAGATTTTCTTAACTGTATGATGATTTTACGACTATTTTTAAGCCACGGAAGACGTGAATAAATTAATTTTCCAACTTACGAAGGTTGCAAATAATGGAAACAATTACATTAATAAAATTTTATGGAAGAATTCCTACGAGATATGCAGAAAACTACATTTTTGATCATATTTTTTGCGTGGAAATCTCTTCATACACGAAACAATAATGCCATCTCTTCTGAATAGAGCATCTCTCTAGCATGCATTTCTAGTTTGACACAGACTATTGGCCAATTTTAAGATTTTAATGATAAAATAATAAATTATGGATCCTAAAACAAATCATAAAATGCATCACCCGTAATACATTCCTTTCAAAAATTGATGGAGGAATTTAACAAATAGCGTCATAACTTTTAAGTTTTAGAGGCATTCTTTTGCTAATAATTTATAATTTTGACTGCTTTGTATGATTTTAATAGGGTAAATAACCCTTAAATATATTTAATAAAGTAATCGAAATTACTTCTCATCTGGCATTTATAAAGTTGTAGAGGTATTAATCTCCAAGGTGTTAAACCATTTTTATTAATTAAAAGATAAGTTAACGACAATTACACTTAAAATGACTTCAAATTAATTTAATTATTAAGTCGTTTAGGAGTTATAACAGAAAGTTAAATTACTGATCATAATAATTAGAAGTTCTAGCAGATTCGAGGAGGATGATGCTGCATCAGGTTCCTTGTAATATAGAGAAGCAAAGATCCTTCAATTAATTATAAGAAATATAAGTCCCGATTAAATCCTAAATTATTCCTTATAAAAATTTGCATAGAATGAAGTTAATCCTATGTAAAATATTAAGAAAATTTTTAAATCAAGAATGGTAAAGAAAGCTTAAAACAGAGAAGAAATTGGATTTATAGGGAGAAAATGGCGCTGTATTCTTCTCCGCATCGACATGTCCTTGGAAGGGTCGGTGTTGTCTATCACACGGGCTTTTCCCAGAAGGCAATTCGCCGTTGACGGAAGATTGAGTGATGTGAAACGAGCAAACAGAAAGAGTTAACCGTGGACCCGACCATACGTGACAAGTAAAACACGGAGTCGGGTGCGAAGTACAAAAGCGTGTAAACCGAGCGCATGTATGTGTCATTGCTCACGCTTTCGAACAATTCATGCCGACCCTGAACTTGTTGCCTGACATAGGTGGAAATTGGCCTATGGCCACGGCGTCTTGCCCCTTTGCCAACCTCATTGGCTCCCACCTCCTACACCTCCGGAGAACCGATCGAAGGCAGAATCGCATTTCTGACATTTGCTAGAAATATGAGAAGTAGAAGGCTTTTTCGTCAGTTTGTGGCCGAGATTAACTTTACTTATTTATTTTTCTAATTTAAATTGTATTTTTATTTATCGGAAGTAAAAATTGCTGGTTCAGAAAACACCAAGAATTACTTACCCCTCCACGATTTGCCATAATCCACTCTTACAGAAGAATATTCTGAAATTAATAACTTAATAACGGTAACAATTAAAGAAAATTAGGTTTTATCACTTCATTTTTAAGAAATTTAACAAGTTTCACTCTTATATTTTCAAAAAATTTCAAGAACTGTGAGGAGAATTCACTTCAAACCCTTCAAACTCTCATCCTTCCTTGAAATCCTCCACTCTATTCTAGGAATGAATGAGAGTTTAAATTCTCACTTCTGTTACACTTAAACTCTCGTTATGATTACGGAAAGGAGAATCAATACCTGCCTATATGGAGTTTTCTATACTAAACCCCAAACCGTTTATAATGCCCATTGCAACTGGACTGGATATTAAGGTCACCAAATTTAGGTTAGTTTACAGTTTGATTGAGTGGATTACTCGCCAATTTGCCACACTTCTCAAACGTCCACAATAGAATTCGCCATCCCTTTCAACATGTTGAAAAAAGGCAGGAGGAAATCAATTAGGGAGAAGCCGGCGATATTTTTAAACTGTTGAGTGACACGTCACCGAAAGGCATCCTTTCTAGGAGTTTCAATAAAAATTAAACACCATTATATGCAATTCGAGCGACTAATACATTTGATACACGCTCTGTACTATTAAAGGAGAAGGGGAGAAGAATTTCAAATGCAAAACCATGAGTTATAAAAGGCTTACTAAAGACTACAAAATGTAAAGCGCGACACCTGAATGCTACAAAAATTCTTCCTGTAGAATTTATACTTATTACAGACAGACAGACGGTTTATCTCCATAGTTGTACGTTATAATTATTAGAATTTGAGAAGCAATAATTAAAGAATTTATCTTGTTTAAGACTAGATCTCTAGTGTTGTAGCTTCGTTGTATCGAAGCAACAACACTATAACAAGTACGCTATAGATGTAGTTGCATCTCTTCCATATCCTATAATATTTTATGCGAGAGAATATAATTTTCTACAGGATATGACCTAATATATAACACGTTATAAATTAATTTTATTATTGTTTTAATCGTTACAACATAGTTTATCGAGCGAGTCGCGTATAGAAGATAGGTTATAAACTACTTATAAGGCGTGGAACTTGGTTAAAAATTTATTATTTTATATAAGTAATTTATACAGACATAAATCAATAAATAAATATTCGAATCATATTTTTTTTATGTCAATGATCTGAAATTAGTAGCCCCATACAAAAATACATCTTATAAAGAGAAATAAATGAATATAAAATATCTGGTTATGAATTAATAATGTCACATAAGAAAGTTGTGATTTTTAACGTATAATTTAGGGGAGATCGGGGCAACTTCGGCAGGCGGGGCAAGTTTGTCAAGCGCTTTTTTTAAAAAACAAATTAAAAGGAGACTTTGGTTATAGGTTAGGCAGTTGAGTTTTATTGGTGGCTTGTTGAGTGTAGTGTTTTTATTGTTCTCCAACAAGCGTAGTTGAATTATCAAGCAAATTTTCATTTTCGTTCAATTCCATATAATATTTTTTTTCCATTTATATTGAATTGGCAGGTTTTGTTATAATTCCATGATAACGAAAGTTACTTTTCCTGTTAGAAGGATGTAACTTCAACTTATTCACGTGGCCAGATCGTGGCTTGGCATTCTGTTCTCAGGGTTGTACTTAATGTTTCGAAATCATGACTAGCGGGGTAAGATCGGCAACATAAAGCCACATTAGAAGCAAAGGATAAAAATCAAACAGATGATAAATGAAAACATGTTTGCATTTGTTATTCATGTATATATGTCTTTGAACTTGCATTTCGTTGTAATAATATTAAATGGGTGTTGGATTTGTATTTCTTTGTTTTAATAGTGAATTCCAACTTATACATTGTTAATAACATAATTTTATATACGTGCCTATCTTGCCCCATTACTGTTGCCCCTATACCAGGGGCAACTTTAATAAAAATAATTAAAATAATTACAACTTTACAAAAAGAGAGAAGTTGCCGATCTTGCCCCTATACCCGGGGCAACTTCGTCAATTTCTCTCTTCTTGTAAAGTTGTAATTATTTTAATTATTTTTATTTCCAAACTGATTTTAACCAGTTCTATAGTAAGGTAACATTCCAATAGACAATATGCAAAGCTTTTTTTTTCAGTTTACAGCAGTATTTATTACACAAAATTTAAGTAAAGCTTAACATGCCGATCTTGCCCCGATCTCCCCTAATTACTTATTAAATATTTAAAGAATATTAAAACAATTTTAATATAAAATGATTAATCTAAGTACAGGTGTAGAGTATTGGAAGTTATGTCAATAGTATTGGTATAAAAAAATGAGGAGAAACATTATAGTTTATGATAAAATTAATGGCGCATTATGTCTGGGGCCCCCAAATCAATCTTTTATAAGAAAATATTTCCCCCAAAACAATTCTCTCGGAAGAAAAATGTCCGAAGTCAACACTGTACACGGGGCTCCTAATTCAAATTTGTCTGCTCCCCTTGAAGATATAACGCGTCACTGGATTAAATTCATTTGTAGTAAGATATTTAACAAAAATCAAAAAGTAAATGTTACCAAATTAAACTATTCTTACCTTTTCTGTAGCATTTTTCGGTGCAAAGTTTGTGATTGCAAACAGGTGGATTCATTGATAGTTTGCAGAAAGTCGACCCAATTCCTCCAGCTCGGTTCTGTTTAATAAATAAGATTCTTATTAGAAAATCTGAAATAAATATAAATAATTTCACCTTTAAAGTCTGTAATGAAAACAGAATAATTACATTTATTACCAGAAATTTTCTACTTTTAAGCGAATTAGAACTTACACTTTATAGGCCTGAGCCAAATGTTTACATTTGTATCGATTGCAACAGCACAGTTTACTTACATTCTAACTTTTACATCTGCTTATTATTATTATTATTATTAATTCTAACGCTATATCCCAGTTAATTAAATAGAGGTAGACTATATTTTCTCTTATTACATCTGGAATAAGTCACATAAGGTTTCGGATAGTCGATATAATCCCATCTTTCTTCAATCGAGAAAGGGTATTCTTCCTCCAAAATCTTTTCAGTATATTTGTTGACGAGATTATGAATCCTGTACATGAATTATATCATTAATAATCCTTCATGAACTTTATAATTTATACAGCATTGCATGACTTTAAAGATCTTAGATCCAACTTTCTAATATGCTATACATGAATTCCTTTCCACCTTCTCACTACTTAACACATTCATTTTTATTCTTTCTTTAAGTATTAAAGGATTGGAAATTTATTTATTATACTCAAAAATAATTCTTTTTTAATTAGGCTATTTTAAAGTTATTATTCAGAATTAAATACTTTAACTAGAAGCAGATATAAAACATTAGATAAGTATTGAAATCTTTTTTAATTGATGCTGTTAGGATGATGATAATTAAGTTATATAATTATATAAAATATATTTTATATATTAAACCATAAAATTAATCTTAAAAAATAGATTAAAAATTGTATTTTATTATTAAGATCAATTTAAAATTATAATCTTCTTAAAACTTAAGTTTGGTGTCTTGAAAGATTGTATTAATTTTATGAGTTTTTATGGTTATATTTATTTAAAAAATACTATAGTTAAACATTAATGCGTTTTTTTAAATAGTATAAGAACAGAAAACATTAATTAATTTATAAAATGGACTTAAAATCCAAGAAAAATAACCTGTGAACTTGTGATAAATGTCAGCTTACATTTATATAATTACACTTCATTGCTTAGGAGAAGTGGATAAAAATGAAAATAATTAATGTTTTGCCCATCAAAAATTGAAAAAAAACAGATAAAATATTCTATAAATTAGTATATTTATTGCAAAATAAAATGTTCTATAATGAAACTACAAGTTCTTAGGAAAAAAAGTATTTGTTGAGAATTAAATTATTATGTTAATTAAACAAAAGTAAATTTGTTAGGCATAACTTAGAAGCAAATTAGAAGTTTAGAAGAGATGAAATGTAATTTTTGTACTGTTATGAAGCTTAGAAACTTGTTAAGAGAGGAGTGAAGGAGAATATAATTTCGCTTTTCTGATAAAGTTGAGTGAGGAAAAGATACGTTGGATGTAGGCTGACCTAACAAAAAGACAGGACAGTAAACTTCTTAGATAAAATTTCAGAGATTGTGTCATCTCTCCACCAAGTTTTTTACCTTAAGCAGTATCTTTTTTGTCTTTTTTTTAAAATTTCTTATGAAAAAAGTTTAAGATGATATATATACGATAGGCAATGTAAAGCTAAATATAATGTACACAAGATATTATAAATAAAACTCAATTTATAACCTAAATTAATAATTTAAGCTGTATTTCGCATTAAAACACGATAATTTCCATGTTATTTAACTAAAGTTTTGTTTTTTTATAACGAAAAACTTTTCTAAAATATGTAGAGAAAGAAAATATTTAAAAAATTCAAACAGTAATAGACTCTAAACATTAACTTATAAAAAGAAAATTCAGTTAGAAGATCATTTTAAAAATACAGTTTTGTTAAGTATAGAAGCTCTAAATCCACCCTTCAACTTAAAATTAAGGTAGAGATGAATAAATTGAACAATGTGATCGATCATCATGTTTCCTATAATCGTCTGAAACATGATGATGATATTGTTTATTGGTAAAAGTGAAGATAATGAAGATTACTTCATCAAATCAAGATAGAAGCCAACAATAGAAAAAACTCGATGTAAAATTACAATAAGAGACAATAGAATATAGATGTATAACTTTCTTTTGGGAATAAAAGTAACTATAGTAATGAAAATCGGATGCTACAGGTTACTCTTCGTTGGCATAACTACGAATGGGATTGAAATCAGAGCGTGGGTCTCATCTATCACCTTTTGTTTCCCGTAGGGAAGGAGGCTCCAGTCTATAAAAAGAAGAAAATATTCTAAAAGGTGTTTTAAATTAACTTTTCCGCGCAATAAACCTCGATAAAATAGCAATCTAACGATGGAAATTGTAGTACAAAACTGCACTTCGTAATGATTTTGTACCCACTAGAAAGGAACGTTTACATTTATAAAATAAATATATCAAGATTTTACGCTTCCAGATAAATTATAGATTTTAAAAAATCTATAATAACGATTCTAGATAACTCCAAACGAACAGAATTAAAGAAGTTTTGAAATTTAAATATTGTAAATTTAGAAAGAATAAAATAAATTAATAAAACTAGAAAAAAAAAGACTTTGTTCCTATTAGAAAGTCCTACAATTTAGGACAATTATAAATAGTAAATTAAACTTTCACCCTTTTATACGAGTCATAAAATAAAATAAATATAAATTTATGCGTAGACATGATGCGAATTATATCATTAATTTTTAACAGAATTTAATTTTTTGATTTTATTTCTTTCAAAGTTTATGTAAATTGTGTTTGATTCACAGATTTCTTTATTCATTTACATAAAATTAGAATTATATTAAGATATAGGCCTATAACTAATTAAAAAATATAATCAGCTCATTGCAGTGTATTGCATTCCTAGTTTCTAAGAAGTTCCTAGTGAGATTTACATTAATTATTTTTTAAATTCATATTGCAGAGTGATTTATTAAAGCCTAGTCGTTGTAAAAGTCAATTTAAATAGTGTAAAATATTAAAAATTTATAATTTTCCACTAGAATATGTTTCTTTGAATGTCCTTCAAGAGCGAGCTTTCTCACGAAGTGTGACTAGATGTGAGCATGAAATCATCTATTAAAGAATCTCTGGAGTGTAAAAGTATAGAAAATAAAATTTAATTGGTGTTTTTATATTAAAATATCAGTGTTTTTATATTTGAAACACTTATTTTAGTCTAATCGAACTATCAAAAGTGTTGAGAAGTTCATACAGGCCTAAGAGTAATATGGTCTTATCTACTAGATTTTCTGAATTGCTCACAAGTTTATACGTTATACAATGAGTAATTTAGAATGGTTTTCTATATTTTTCTCATTTTAAATAATGTTTTCTTCCTTCCAGATACCCAAACCTACGGCGAAGTCAATCAGTTGGGCGGAGTCTTCGTAAACGGACGTCCATTACCGAATGCCATACGATTACGAATCGTGGAGTTGGCTCAATTGGGAGTTCGTCCGTGCGATATTAGTCGACAGTTGCGGGTGTCGCACGGATGCGTGTCGAAAATCTTGGCCAGGTATCACGAAACGGGTTCCATCTTGCCCGGTGCCATCGGAGGAAGCAAACCCAGAGTCACTACGCCTAAAGTGGTGGCCTACATAAGAGAATTGAAGCAGAAAGACCCGGGAATCTTCGCTTGGGAAATCAGGGATCGTCTCCTAGCGGACGGAATCTGTGACAAATACAATGTGCCATCGGTTAGTAGCATCAGCCGCATTTTACGCAACAAGATAGGGGTGTCGGGACATCTCAATGGACACTGTTTCGTGGACTCGGCCGTCAAAGACCATCACAGACACCTGTACAATCCCATTTACCCGTATCCTTGCGCCGCCGCTCCGCCCCAATCTCAAGCGTCTCAGTCGAACACCCCCGTGCCGGCTCTCAACATGACGGCCAATGCCAAAACTACCACCGTACCGGGCATCGCCAACGGAGGGAGTCCCGCCACGGCACTGAGGAGTTGGCCCTCTCCGCACGCCGTCACCGATCTTCTAGGCCACTCCGCAGCCGTAGGATTTCGTCCTTCGCACCCCACGGCATCCGTAACCGTGTCGGGTAGCACCCCTTTCGGACAATTGGCCACGGCGCAGAATTATAATTACTACATGTACTTGCAAAGCCATCATCATCATCATCACCATCCCGGTTCGAACGGGTCCGTCTCGCCACCGTCTATACCAAGTTTGGTGACGGCTCACGGTCTGACATCCACGGTGCCTTCTACAGCAATCTGAACGTGGTGCAAGTCTTGGTCTTTGTGATCCTCTTCTGTACTTTATAGAACGGGATGTACGTTAAGTAAACCACTCGCAAATCAACCAACTCCGACGTGAATTAATCCGATCCACGCGTGCCGCTACAAGAGTAATCGGCAAATTCACTCGTTTTCTAGTTAGATTTTCGGATAGACCTTATTTCTTTAGTAATTAGAATAACATAGCGATAAGCTATTCTAGAAAATTATAATATTACAAAATCTGTATATTAATTAAGTTTATCTATCTATCCGATATCTTTAAGCTAACTCAAAAATGTGCCTTTGATACGATATAATGTAATTACAGGTAACTTTTTTTGAATGGAGAACTAACTGAACCGATATTTACTAAATTTACAGTATTTTAATTAATTTTATGCAAATTTTAGGCTTGTTTTGCAATGTGGAAAGAGGAGACTTAAGCCAAATTTGGATATTGGAGTTTAGCATCGAGCCTTTTAAACTTGCAAAATAGAATTACTAGAATAAAATAAAATTAGTGACGTCCCGAAAATCAGATAGGTTAAATTTAAAGTCATTTTTTTTAGTAGTAAAGTTTTCAAATTTTTGTTATTTTACAAGACGAAATCAGGACCAAAATGGCATTATTGCTTGGCTTTACATTCCAAATGAATTTGGATTTTTTGGTACTTTATAAACAAAATTTGTAGAGTGTAAACGATTCTTGCGTATTTTTTCTCTTTATTTATGTATAAAAAGGGGGAAAAAACCTTAATACTGTATTTAACTTCCTTTAACGTATATAAATGTTATTACGGGAACTTAACGTTAAGGTTCTTCATTTGATTAGACACTTTCTTTCTTTTATAATTTATTTTTTAGGGAATGAAATAAAAACATTTGAGTTTATTCGGGTTCTCTATTAATACTGTCGATAAGTAGCCTACACACGAGAAATATTTTTAAATTAAAAAATAATGGTATTAGCTAGTAAAATTTAACATTTTGAGAGTCAACACCGTTTTAAGAAATCGAGAAGTTTTAAATTTTAGTTTGATCTGAAAGAAAATATAGAAATATCCAAAACTTGCACAGTCTCTCGCATCTTAAGGTGTCTTTTTTCAAAGATAATCAAACACTTTGCACATGGAGGATTTAAAAATACAAATGTGACCCGGCTAAGAAACTACAAAATGAAAATATTTCAATAATTATTATTTTGTAGCAATATAATCAGAATTCCAAAATAAATTTGAAGCAATCTTTTCTACAATTAAATGTTTCGATATTTTGTAGAAGGCCTAATCGTTTAAAACGGGTCTAAAGCAATTAATGTTATCACCTACAGGTATAGAGATAAAAATCCATAAGAAATATTAAATCGAACTTCTATTTATTTCGTAATTAAGAAATTTAATCCATAATTACGATCCAAAATTAAAAAATCCAGCAATTTAGTTAGAAAATTATTCAATCCTTCCATTGATTTTGAGCAAACTGTATAAGATTATCCTATAAAGGTCATTCAAACTGACCAAAAGAAGTTCAATATTTTAATACGATGAAGTTGTTTATTGTTAAATCCTGTTATAATTGGAGCGAGGGGATGTAGAATTAGGCTATTATCGAATCAAAAGTCATACTTTAAAACAGGATCAGCTTTGTACCGAATTATACCTCGAACGTTTCTACTTCATTTCACCTCATACATTTTCAACGAAATGCTTAGGATTTACACTCCATTGAACAGCTGTAGGGAAGTGAAGAACTATTCTTCGCACCTTAAACGTAGGCCTATCGAAAATGTTCGCAGACCGTTTATTAATTTGTCGCGAGTGGAAAATGTTGCACGAAATAAGATTTATATCGTTGATGCAACCAATCATATTCCTATAATTTTTAGTTTTATTATTATTATTATTATTATTGTAAACTTACGAAGCTTCCCATCTATCGATATTGGTTCAATTGGAAGCTGATCTCCATTAGTTGATCTTCTATTGTTGTTTCATTGTAAGAATATGGGTGTTATTTATTGACCTACTCTATGTAGTTGTCTAGAAAATAAAACTTTGTGTTTACAAAATTCTTCTTGTCCCTTCTGTAACCCACGTGGCTAAATTTGGCGCCGGACGTTTTTATTACTCGATATAAAACGTTTTCTTATTGGTCGACGCCAATGTTTGCTCTTAAATTATTATTATTATTTTTTTTTATAAATCGTTAATTGTGTTAATTATTTTATCGCTAATCCTAAAATCGTTTAGAGAGAATTTTTTTCTACTTTTCGTACAAGTAGAGTTAAAAAAATGTTTAGTTAAATAATAATCAGTACGCGGCCATCTTAGTATAAAGAGCCAAATTATTTTGTGTAAAATTATAATTCGCCGAATAATAGCCAAAATTGTAAATATCGATGGTCGCTTACACTTTGCTGTATCAAAAATTTAGTTTTTTTTATTAAATGACAAGAATTTCCACGCGAATTTAGGAAGTAGAGATGTAACGAAAGTACACAAAGTTATTTTAAATTTTTAGATTAATTTTGTTTAATTTTCCGTACGAAAAACCGTCTGGGGTTGGCGATAAGTGCCGACAATCGCCACCCGTCCCACCTTTTCGTCGCAACATACCAAAGATTGAGCGGTTGGTTTGCGGTTTGAGAACGAGTTTGGTGAATGGGACCACCGGAGAGCTCTTCCACCCGACTAAAGGTAACCCGTCATGTCAAGTAAAGCCCTAATGAGAGTCTGTTGATATCCAAAACTATAAATACCCTGACACCAACAAGGCGTTGAGATAATTTTTATCATCGTTACACACGTGATCCGGCCATTTCAGATCCAACTATCTCCCCCTGCAGCCAATTACAAGGGCCACGGGGGAACGGGGGAGTACGACGGGGGGATGCTCGTGAATGATTCTCTTCTTCCCTCAAAGGATATTGGGTTTACTAGTTCTTGGAAACTGCAGGAGACAGATACAAGTCTTTTTCTCCAAAATCCGTCTACCGATCTTAACGTTTGTTAATGATGTTCCTTTTTTCCGCCCTCTCGCGCTTTTTTTCTACTGTCTTTGATATCGATAATATACAATGAAGCGTTTGTGTGGACGTAAGTGAATGTCAAGATATGTCAGTTTATTTTTGGTCGAACAAAAAAGAAGAAATATATATATATATATATATATATATATATTTATTTATTTCCGAGCATACGTGGGCCTTTGCATTGTCATAACCTTGTTAATAGGTAAGATCCATATCAAAAATGACATTACCCCCGGATAATTGAAAGAAAAAAATATGGCTGAATTAAATCACCTTTCGATTTACCGTATTTTAGATAATGCGATTTTTATAGCTTCGTAGCAATGTCTCAAATTGCTTTTTGCAACACGAAATCTATGAGAGTAGGATGCACAGTCTAACTTTTCCAATTTTCTTGCAAAATTTGGATAAATATAGTATAAATCTAAAACACGGGACCGCAATGAATGCCAATACTTAAATTATCAATAAAATATATAATGTGATTAATATACAGACGTAAACAAGACATAAAAGACATTCTATTTATTCAAATGTTGAGCAGTTAAGAGCCGCAAATTATTCGGTTTTTCCGAATGTTGCTGCTCATTTATCGATTTCTATTATAATTCATTTTTTCAGCCATTTTTTACATTTCATTACAGTAACTTATTTTCTAGCTTATAAGTTATTTAATAAAGAGTGGTGAAAAATAAATGGAAAACAATGTTACAACCGGAAAGATGGAAAGCCGGAGACGATCCGTAGAGTGACATTGACTAAGTTCCCTGGGGATTTTTCGGCACGATGCCACCACTTCCTAAACGTTTTTCCATTAAATCAATCGAGCGACACGAGAAAGAAAGTAATATATTTTAACTCTAACGAGAAATTAAGCGCCATGTCATTAGTTATAGAACGAATAGAATTAATTAGTATGTTAAGGAGCGCTTCGACTCATAAATCTCACAGAAATACTTTAATATCCTTTTATTAATCGTATAAATTTATTTGATGAGGTAATAAAATTCCGTATTTAAATTCTAATTTAGAAATATTAAACAAGATTTTGACTTTCACATTCGTAACTCCGCCATCTTCGAATTGGTAATATAGACCTATGATAGAAAAAAATCTATGTTTAAATTATTATTTGAAGAAAGATGCCCTTAAAAATGTTAACTAAATAGAACAAATACAGTTTTACGTTTATGCCATTGTTATAAATTTTAAAAAAATGGTTCCTAGAATTACGTAGAAATGTATTTTCGTAGCATATAATGCATAAGAGTAAGTAAAATAACTTCAAAGACAAGACAGGAAAGCTGAATACTCTGTAAATTAAGTTACCCATTGAGGAAAAATTCTGTAGTAGTAAATATATTTTAGGAGGAAAAGTCTTCTGTAGAAATATATACTAGAAAAGTTTTCTTCAATAATTCAATATAATTCACGATGGATGTCGATAAGGGTGTAATGAATTAAGATAAAAATCTCGATCACCATATTCTGAGGCGTCAGTACGTTGGTTCCCATTATGGCCTGCCAGTGTGAGATACAGCCGAGTTTTCAATGTTCGCTTTCGTCAACATCAATTCTAAATTTAATTATAATCAATGCTTCTTTCCGCGAACTCTTCGCGCCAATAACATTAAAAATTCAGAGAGACGAACATTTCAAAGATTCTAATTCCACTGATAGGAATAGAAATGTAAATATCAGATGACGTAACAAATACGTATCTTCTTAATCATCTGTAAATGGTGGCAACCAATCAGCTGACTGTTCTTTTTTTTCGGTTTATCAGAATTCGCGATAAGGAAAAAGAACAACGGAAAAAACGAAAAGAAAACGATGAAAGATCGTGAATTTACTGAAATGTTCGTTTTTCAATTATTTAAATTTTTATTTTCTCTCTTTTCCAATATTATTATTATTATGCGCACTCCACGCTAATTACATTAGTAATAAATTAGTATATTAATTTTTAATCACATTCGTATTTTTCCGAATCTGCGCTTTCAAACTGCTAAGATAATTTTTAATCGTTTTCATTAGTCTTACCACCAGAGGCGCTCTTCGTTAGTAATATTTCAAAAATAATTATATTAATTAATTCGTTTTATTTATCTTTTCGACACTTATCGATGACTTTTTATTACTTTTAAAGTCTTTTTTGCGAAGAAAATTCTTTTCGTCGAACCGAAAAAGTAAAAACAGATATTTATTTTTTCTTTCTTACAATAATTTAAGAAAGAAATGAACCGTATAAAAGAAATCCCAATTTGATTTTAATGATGTTGCCCGTGTAAAGAAAGATAAATTACGTTACATCATTCCATAAGTTACGAGTGTGCGGATGAATAGCGTGAGATAGGCACACCCGTAGCAAAAGCCTAATCGAATATAAATCCCATAGAAACTCGCAGCTCCTCCTTTCCCAAAACGTCCCGCGTGAGGAGGAACAGGTGGGGGCCATTCATCTGAGAACGAAGAAGCCGACAGTAAATAACTGTCAAGAAGAATTCCGTTCGACAAATACAAACGAAATCCGAAGGTAAACACGTTTAAAAAATGCTTACTCAAACCTCCCAGTGTTTCTAATTTTGCATTCTTTTCCCAGAAAATTACGTTTGACAAACGGAATCTCGGAAGATTCGGTTTTCCTTGGTTCGACATCTGGAAGCGTAAGAACACGGAAAGGGTTATAAATATTCTTTTCTAAATATTTTTAATGCATTTATTGCGTATTGTTGCCATTGGTCTTTCGTCCGTTTTTCGGCAGCTGGAGCGCAGGCTTTGTGGGCGGAGCGGGCGAAAAGTGCCGCTTTCGGAACGATCCAAATCGCCCGTGCCGTCACGTGACCAGGCCGGAAAGGCGGCCGGGGACAAGCACAAAGGCCGTCTAGGGTTAATAAGTAGGCCTAACTCCCGTCTTCCGACAAAGAAATAGTAGTAGATATTCCGTGGTGCAGACCTAATTTCGGTGTCGAGACCGGGTGAAAAATGATGCTCCCGACGTATCGTCTTACACGCCGCTCGCTACCATCTGGCGACACGCTAGCCTTGTGTACTTACCTTCCCCATTTACTTTATTTGTTTTACTTAACGCATGCGTCTGGGATCCGATCCCCTCCAAACTGGCAATCGTTGCCTAACTCTTTCTTATGGCTGCCAGAAAACAAATGTAAGTCATCCCCATTCCCATTTTTTCTTTTCTGTCTTAAAAAATAAACCTTTACCTTTTGCAATTTTATTTCAAATTTAATTTCTCGAAACAACTCTAGTAGATTATAACAACACTCGACGATAATAAGCCCTCGCGTGAATCCCCCTAGTTTGGATTTCAATCTATATCGCCAATCCAACTCATCCTTATTTATATAGTTTAGTTAAAGATACAATGTATTTTACTTGATATATATATAATTTTAAATATTCTATCCATAGGCCTGGATATTTTATTGCATTATAAAGTTATACCAAGAAGGGTATACTGATAAATCTCCTCCATTTATTGCTGCATAAGGGATTTGGGTTATCGAGCCTGCTGCCATAGAAACTGTCCAGAAAATCATATTAGACTATTAAATCAATACGTAAATTAATAATTTATCTTTAAAGGTGTTTGAAAAGAATATAAGCAATGCAAAGCCTGACAGTCCTGGCTAATGCTAAAGAAATTTTCAGACGCGTATTCTTCAAGTCCTCGAGACAAAATGATAATTGCGAGGCCGAATTTTCGGAAGAAACTGTTGGCAGCCGCTGAAAAGATGGGAAGAGATGGCAAAGATAACGAGGATTGGAGGTCGAGTATTCTTTAATTGACCACCACTGACCGCACTCGTTTCTGTAACCTTAAACTGTCGGTTTAGCGGGCAGTCCAAACAATTTGTCAACTGTTTTCCCATTTCGGTGACATTTGTGTCGACTCTGTTTATTTTCCCAGCGGGAAGGTCAGAGATAAGGCTCCACCTGATAGTTTCCCTTTCGGAAGGTTACGCGATTTGCGATTAAATTATTAATGATTCCTAATGACAACTGTATACAACTGGTGAGTGCGGACATACGAACTCCATTCACTAAGTTAATTGGAAAAGTTGCTTTTCTTCTCGGTCACATAACCCAGATGTTCCGTACGATCCAGTGTCGAAAATTATTTTATTCCGTGCGTATTCTTCTATTTTGTAAATCGTCAAATTCAAAAATATTTCTTATTTAAATTTAATCTAGTTTATAAAATATATACAATAATAGGCCTAAATTTCTATTAATACATTCAATTACTTTTTCGTTTTTATTCTGAAAGTCAAATGGCCTACAACGCATCCGCGGATACGTCGTAGGCCACGCGGTAAACTATTTATTATCCAACTTCTCTGAGGGATCCGAGTTCCTATTTTTCAAGATAATTCGGGTCGGAGAGTCGTTTCTCGTCTCGTACTTACGCTAGCGGATCCAACAACCCGAAGCCCATCGGAGACCGAATGGATAACACTACCGAACACCGATCGGGGTTCGCGCCCGGCCAACACGCTGACCACGTGGAGTTTTCTTTGCGTTTGTAACGCCTAAATGGGGACCAGTTTCCCATAAAAAGCCCTCCCGGGAGCATCCCCTCGGCACATCGTCCACGCGTCGCGTTGTCGTATACAAACAAACAAATTAACTAACTCGGGGTGAGATTCGTCTGTAAGATTGAGGCAAACTAGTGGCAAGCGTTACAAACCAATCGTAATCATTTTGCTTCATATAATTTAAATTTACACTAAAGAAGACTTAAAGAAAAGTAATAACGACAATTTAAAAAGCAATATACAATAGACCCCCCCCTATAACACTGTAGATAATTCCGTGTTATATGAATTCCATGTTGTACGAGTCACTTAGATTTTACAAATACGTGATCCGTTTACAGCCCGGCACACGTATTTGTAAAATCTAAGTGACTCGTACAACATGGAATTCATATAACACAGAATTATCTATAGTGTTATAGGGGGTCTACTGTAACCCTTTGCTTTTACTCTGAGATTAATTTATTTTCCCTAATCTCAAAAAGTAATCCCACATTAAACTATAAATTTCCTAAAAGAAGGATTTTTTTATCTTCAGATAGGCCTATTTACAAATGGAAAATTTTCTGCGGGCGCTGACGATCGCAAAGTGGAAAAAAATTAAGAAACGTTAAGCGAAATGAGTAATTTCGGTCACGCAAATGCAGTGACACAACCCCGAATCATCGACACTTATTTTAAATCGGAGTAACGAGAGTCCGAGTAGAATACTATTTTTAGTTTACCAGATATAAACAATTTCTCGAAACATAACTAAGATTCGCATTCCAGTTAAATCTGATATAAATTTCAAAAATTGAATCCGGTCCAAGTGCCGATCATGTTTTTAAAAACAATTAACGATACGATCTTTCCGCCGGCCGATATGATTCGATTATAGTTCTAAAGTGGCAAAGTTTGAGATTTTCGTCTAATTTACACAGGTAATTTTCGACTTCTTTACTAAAATACAAAAAAAAAGTTGAGATTTTCTGTACGCGTGGATTAGGGGGACGACTTTGTTTACCCGCTTTGAAGCTTAATAACTCCTGTGCCTTTTGTCGAAAATATCTGAAATTTGGCAGGGCGTTTTGTGCATTAAGACCATTGATGCTATTAAATTTTGGTGGATAAAGAGCGAATGAGTGGAAAGATAGATAGGGTCGTACCTTGTATCTCGAGTGGATCGAAGATTTTAGCATTTACAATTTTTTTTAAAATAAAACTTATTTCTACCTAAACACCAACCGTATGCCGCAAATCTATCGGGCTAGTTTAAGGCTAATTACTAAATGAATTACGTAACCAATTTGACGTAATCCATTTACTAATTAGCCTTAAACTAGCCCGATAGATTTTCGGCATACGGTTGGTGTTTAGCTATATTATATATCGGGTTTAGCGATGTTTGTATTTATTTCTATCTTCAAAACTGAGCTTTTTCCATTTTAAAATAATAATATAAAAAGCTTTTTAAAACGAAACCCGGTAACAGATGGCGCCACACGCAATTTTAGCTCTTGCCGGAAAAGTTACTCAACTCGTTGCTAGATTTTTTTTAAATTTAATATTCCAAGAATGATATTTCCAGATGTAAACAGGAATTATATATTTTATATCTTTATTAATTCTCTATTTTGCCTCACCTTTAAGTTAACGAATGCTTATACTGTATATTTTATTAATCCTTTAAAGAAAATAATAATTGATAATGTTCTTAATGCAAATCGCTTATTGTTATCAATAATATGGGTTTGCAATAAATTTTAATATTTAAAAAATCTGCTGAAAATTGAAGCATTCGAAGAGCCGATACGAAATAGTAGAGGCGATTTTAAATTATTTATAGACGTTGCTTTAAAGCGGTGGTAGAGAATTGATAAGGTTGACAAAAATCGAGCTGAGAGGATACGACAGGTGGCAGCATCTATCGTTCTCACCACTAAAATTGTGGGCACGATTCCGTCGTAAATCGTACCTCTTGACGCGTTGGTTTCGACCAATGGCGAAACGAATCTACCCGACAGTCGGAGAAGTAGCGCGGCGCGAGAATGCGAGACTCGATAGTGTTAGATGGTGTAACCATGTGGTTTCCACGTGTATCGCGCTTTGTCGGCATATTCTCCGCTTTGAACTTGGCTGACAGGCCAAGTATGTTTGGCCAATTCATCTCCGAATTCGCCATTGCCAGGGTCGTAGGCCTAATGACATCTAGAGCACCATCCCGTATAGAAGTTCTTGTCTTTACCCCAGGTACGATCTCAAATTGGCGTCGAATTCTTCATTTTTTAAAAATATCTATTTTGCAAACGTCCTTCATTTTTTATATCCAAAATTGGTGATAATTGTATATTATGAACCCACGACTCTTCGACTTCAAATACAAATTCGAGAGTTAATTTACATGAATACAGTCGCAACTAAAATTTGAATTGGCTAGCGATTACGTATAAAAGTGACGCAATTTTCGTGTGGTGACGTTGTCGTAATACTAAACGTAAGAAATTGACGTACCATTGAGTCATTCTCTTCCCCGTCGAAAGCATTTAAGCGGCATTAAATGTAGGAGAAAAGCACCTGACTCTATAAATAAAATTTCTAGAAAAACAAACAAGAAGAAAAAACAAACATGGCCACTTGATCGATGTTGCTAATTCATACTTTGGGAGGAATTTTTTCGGTAGATAACTAACAAATCATTTTGGACGCTATCACTAGAGTCGATCCTTTGTCGGTGATGGCTGCTTCATTCACGAGACGGTTTCTTTGGCCTCGGAAAGCAATACATTGAATGGGGATAGTATTTCGTTTGAAGAGAAGTCTTTGTCAACTTCTAACGGAAGAGTCGTACAGTCAACCCTGGTTACACATTTGTCATGTTTAAGAAGTGGAAAGAGAATATAACGAGGTTTCTGTTTGCTCCTACGTTTCCGTTTCTGCAGGTTTTCACGTTTACCAAACTGGAGAAACGAATATTCGCTTAAAAAATCCCAGAACCCCTTTTGGAATTCATTAATAATCCCCGTAAAACTCGAAGCTAGTGAAGAAATTTCATTTAACAGGCATTCTGTGACTCCATACTGAAAACTCTTATTTGCCATTGTTAATTTTTATATTAATACTACAACAGAGAATTAATCTGGTTAAATGTGGTATAATGTTAATAATCCACAAATTAAACTCCTGCTAAAATGAGACTAAAGGTAGATTGCTTGGGGAATTCACGCAGTATCGAGGCCTAAAAGGATCGCCGTGTCGAGCGGGCTAAAACAAGCTGAAAGTACTTTGTAATTCATTTGTTATAATAACCTAACTTACTATGCCCGTGAGTATTAAAAAGGGCCTTTTTCACGTCGTGGATTTGGCCTTATCGATAATGGATGGCCGGCGCCGCGAGACTGACGTATCTGAGCCAAAACCGTCCGTCAGAATTTTTGGTTCTGTGCCAGATTCGAACCCGGATCCTCCAGAACAGCAAGCTATTACTGTATCCGCCATCAATCATGATTTATTTTAGAATTTTCAGAAAAGTAAAAATTATAAAACACCTCAGAATGCAACGCGATTATTTTGCAAAATAGCTGGCGCGTTGCCATCTCGTTATGATAGAAATTACTGAACTGTCGACATCCTCGGGTCTTAATAATCCTCACAGTCACAATTCCAACCGGTCCAAACCCTTTGCATAGATTACATTTAATTATGCATTTGAATTTCAGTCGAGAATCGTGGCCACCGAACAACAAATAGTTCTGGTTTTCTGCTCGACCACTGGGCGTGGTATTTTCCAGGTTTTCCTCGTGTTTAACACATAAGCAATGGGCAGTTTCCCATATAAAATTTTCCAAGGAGACACTCCTTTGGCAACTCACCTTGGCGTTTTCTTTATCCCATCAACAAAATCCAGTTGAGAATCTTTAGGCTCTCGACTATCGTTCCTAAAATTTAAAATGTCAGAACAGAGAATTTCGACTGAACTGAAATTAGGAACTAGGAGTGAGGACAATCTATATATATTTATTTATTTCCGAGCATACGTGGGCCTTTGCATTGTCATAACCTTGTTAATAGGTAAGATCCATATCAAAAATGACATTACCCCCGGATAATTGAAAGAAAAAAATATGGCTGAATTAAATCACCTTTCGATTTACCGTATTTTAGATAATGCGATTTTTATAGCTTCGTAGCAATGTCTCAAATTGCTTTTTGCAACACGAAATCTATGAGAGTAGGATGCACAGTCTAACTTTTCCAATTTTCTTGCAAAATTTGGATAAATATAGTATAAATCTAAAACACGGGACCGCAATGAATGCCAATACTTAAATTATCAATAAAATATATAATGTGATTAATATACANTTTTAACATTGGAAGCGAGATAAAATAAACCGATTTATCAATCAAAAATATTCATATGGTACTTTTATGTCTTTAAACAGTGTTCTGGGATCTCATTAAAGATGCGGAACAAATATCAGCAGACACTTCAATTTATTATTGAATAAATCTCTTATCTATGGGACGAAATTCTTTTGCGGGTGAACTACCATTACCTTGCAAATTATGTTCAGATATAAAACTCTTTTCCTACTTTAGATGTGTTCTAGAATCGTACTAATGGTACAACTATTAATGATACGTTTAGGGTAGGAAATCTCTGATCTAGGTTCGGAATTTCGGAGTTAACGAGCGTGGCTCTCGTCAATCTTTCCGTCCTGTGGACGCATCGAAGACATTTTTTTCCACGCTCATTATGGGTTCGGCCGGGCCCACAATGAGACCGGATGGACGGTTCGATATATTTAGGACAGACCGCCTGCAAAAGATTCCACGAATTCGATTCTGGGTTCCCCAGAGCATTACGCCGACACCTTCGCGCCTCTGACCCGAGCATGGTTTAAAACTTTTGATACGTGGTATATTCTGTTCGAACGACTCTCGAATTCTACGTAAGGTAAGTTGCGGTCTTTGTTCTGTTAGCACGAAGAGATTACAAAGAAAACATGGAACAATTCGGCAGCTTCTACTTCAAGAAATCTGAAATTTGCCATCCGCTAAAACCTGGAATTTTACAAGAAACTTGGTTTATCGCACCATCAAGAGGTATGAGAAAACTAATAGTATTGAAAACCGACTAAAATGTGTCGTCCGCGAGATAAAAGAATTCCAGGAATGCTTAAGCGTTTGAAGAGCCGAATAATAAATCCTCGCCGATGCCAAAAAAAAGCTGGCGTTGCTGATGAACTTCTCAAGACCCTTCGTCTAGCATTGAAAAGGACCGCGAGTTTAAGACTTTAAAAGTTAAGGCCTATCACACGTTGACACAGGCTCAAAAGAATAAAAGGCTGATTTACTCTTGCCGTCTTTTGCAGAGATGTGAAAAATATTCTTCTCATAGATAAAAAAAAACTTTCTGTGGAAATTTAACAAGAAAATTTGTAGATGAAATACCGTTGCAAATTATGTTCAGATATAAAACTCTTTTCCTACTTTAGATGTGTTCTAGAATCGTACTAATGGTACAACTATTAATGATACGTTTAGGGTAGGAAATCTCTGATCTAGGTTCGGAATTTCGGAGTTAACGAGCGTGGCTCTCGTCAATCTTTCCGTCCTGTGGACGCATCGAAGACATTTTTTTCCACGCTCATTATGGGTTCGGCCGGGCCCACAATGAGACCGGATGGACGGTTCGATATATTTAGGGCAGACCGCCTGCAAAAGATTCCACGAATTCGATTCTGGGTTCCCCAGAACATTACGCCGACACCTTCGCGCCCGACCCGAGCATGGTTTAAAACTTTTGATACGTGGTATATTCTGTTCGAACGACTCTCGAATTCTACGTAAGGTAAGTTGCGGTCTTTGTTCTGTTAGCACGAACAGATTACAAAGAAAACATGGAACAATTCGGCAGCTTCTACTTCAAGAAATCTGAAATTTGCCATCCGCTAAAACCTGGAATTTTACAAGAAACTTGGTTTATCGCACCATCAAGAGGTATGAGAAAACTAATAGTATTGAAAACCGACTAAAATGTGTCGTCCGCGAGATAAAAGAATTCCAGGAATGCTTAAGCGTTTGAAGAGCCGAATAATAAATCCTCGCCGATGCCAAAAAAAAGCTGGCGTTGCTGATGAACTTCTCAAGACCCTTCGTCTAGCATTGAAAAGGACCGCGAGTTTAAGACTTTAAAAGTTAAGGCCTATCACACGTTGACACAGGCTCAAAAGAATAAAAGGCTGATTTACTCTTGCCGTCTTTTGCAGAGATGTGAAAAATATTCTTTTCATAGATTAAAAAAAAACTTTCTGTGGAAATTTAACAAGAAAATTTGTAGATGAAATACCGTTGCAAATTATGTTCGGCCAAATCAGTGAAAGATAGTGAAGTCTCAAAGAGCTCACCATCCCTTAAGTCTTATGGTCCGAGCAGGGATTAGTTGGAAAGGAAAAGCAGAAGTCCGTTTTGTATCATTAGGGGTTAAATAGAGTGCCACGAACTTTAGAACAGATATTGTCCAAGCGGTGATAGAATCATTAAATAAGAACGTTGTTCAAAAAGAAACTTGGACTTTTCGGCCGAAAGTCTGCTCTAAATCCCATACAAGAGTGTCGAGGCATTGGAGGAATTCTGCCAGATGGGCTGCCTTTCCAATGAAAATCACCCGTACAACCATAGAAAAGTAGAAAGAAGGATGAAGGTTTATATCAAAGCGGGTGACGGACACTTTGAACATTAGAAATGCTTGTTATCTTTCTTATTATCTACTTGTTATATAAACAAAAAGTATTTGATATATTATTCATTAATAAACTCAAATTGCCGATTATTAATAACGAGTTAAAAATTAATAATAATTAAAAAACAAACTAAATTACATTTTTATACGGTATTAATATTTTTGTCCGTCAGAGGGCGAAAAGAAGCAATGACCGGTCGTTTATAATGGTCATTGCTAGATTTTTCCATGCGATATAAAAGGGGAAATGGCGCGCCGATTGTTCGAAGGTTGCAAACACGCGGCGGAATACGCAAAATATCGGCCACGGTCTCCGCCGGCCGTGGCCGAAAAAATTATTCAATACCTGAAAGAAAAGGTGAGTGCCACGTGACGACTTCCTCGTGCTGAGTTACTTTATAATTGTAAGACGATCGCTCGAGTACTTTCTTACGTATCAACTTATATACAAATTAGGGAAAGATGTGAACTCGGAATGAGGATTTTTCACCCCAGAGTTAGATCCCTCTCCTGTACGTGCAAACAGTCAATGTAGCTAGCTATACTTATACAGTAAGTGCCATCATTGGACGGATATTCGTCTCTAAAGGTCTGTTTTTACCGCCGATCGGTACTACTGCCTATTCTCCGCGCTCCGCCTCGGTCCGGGCCGTCCCGGACCCGTGCTTCGGTGCCCGCTAATGCTTGCGCCGACTCCCCTAAAACTATGTAAGGTTAAATATTCTGAAGACGGACGAGCGGGCTACTCGAAGCCAACGATGTAATTTGGTCCGTGTTGTGGCGCGAGCGTTCGCAAAAACGTTTGAATGCCGGCCCGAGCCGGAAGCGTGGAAGCGAGAAGAACTCTGTGCTTTTGTAGCAGACTGCGATAAAAAATATACTGTGATCCTATCCGGATCTAAATTGGGATTTCCCGCAGACCCGTAGGGTTGCCGGATGCCCTTTATTTTAGCTAAACTGTCCTCGTCGTTTGTTGAAACGAGAAAGGATGCAGTTTATCCTTTTTTTTTTTTCAATGAATCTGTTTTGTAACGATGGTGGATGCTTGCACTGACGTATGACCATCTTTTAATGATGGGCACTAACTGGGTAAAAACTAGTTAACTAGAATAAAAAGCAATGTACTTTAATTTAGCTACTACTGTGGCTAACTATATACTTGGTTTGTTTTTATAAAAGTAATCAAAACTACTAGTTAACAACATTTATGCTATCGGAAATAGACAATCAAAAATTTGACCGGATTAAAATAATAGTTATGTTTTTATTTTGTCCTTATTATTTAACATTTTTATTTCTTTTATGACCGACGTCTCGAGAATACAAATTTTTCGTCTGACGTTCTGCGTCGTGTAGTTAAAATTTGTCCCGACGAAGAAAACGGACGTTCCGTGGCAGCAATGTGGTGAATGTTGTAATCTAAAAATGCATTGTCGGTAGTGCGACGTGCTAAAACTAACAATATTGTTTTTTTAAATTTCTGATTTTACGTGAAAACTTCTGCCAGCCGTTTTAAGAAGTAGAGTAATAACTCAATGCAAGTACAAAACAAAATAAAAATATACTTATATAACAAACTATATATTTTTTTATACACGTGCGTAGCAAAATGTTGATACCCAATTGGTTGCTTTTATTTGAATTGACTTTTGTCAACTGGCAATATAAAAATTTCAAACACTACAACTACTTAAAACGAGTAAAACGGCTTAACCAAACTTGCTGACGTGAATTGCCAAAGCAACATTATACTGTAATTAATTAAAAGGAAAACTAGTTAGAGCAGTTGAAACTAAACATGCTAACTAGTAGCTAACTAGATTGTTTAATTATATTAGTAGTTAACTACTGGCTATATCTACTATCCTTATATATAATCTCCGTCCTTCTCCGTAGTATGATTGCCAATCTTCTGGACACTCCTGGAATTTGGCAAACATTTTAAATTTTCCAACTACTGAATTGAGGCCTTGTGTATTTATTTGATGAGATGGTTAACTATTGAGTAGGCTATATATTAAAGCAGACTAAAGAATAGGTGACAACATCTATGGTTTACCATTAAATATTTTAAATTCTAGATTAAACTAAAGCTTGCAAATATTTATAGTCGATACGAAAGCTATAATCTCCCAGAAATTTCGAGAAAAATTTAATTAACTATTTTGTTTGGCCGAAGACATTTGATTTTGATCGTTATATAAAACAAAACTAGTTTTCTCGATATATTATCCTTCCACGATATCTATCGTATAGTTGAATTCTTTTCGGTACTTCGTCATTTATAATGTTTTATAAATGTCGGTCTTCCATATTTCTTTTCCTTAATTTTAATTTCTTTAGTTTTAAACTTCTTTATATTATATTATTATATATTTTTTTTTATCGATATTTCTAATTATTTTAAATCTAATGATAGATTACAACTTTGAATCGTGCATTAGATATTGGATGTGGATCTGGTCAAAGCACAGCATTGTTTGCTTCACATTTTGAAAAAGTAACTGGTATCGATGTAAGCGAGGCACAGATTGAAGAAGCAATTAAAAACAATAAATTCACAAATGTAGAATACAAGTGAGTATGGAAATAGTTCTTTTATTAATTAAAGTAGTTTTATCTAAGATTTCAATAGTTGAAAGACTGGATTACATTTCTAAATCATTATATATGTGATAAGTATTATCAATTAACAAAATATCACAAAGCATTAGAATAAAGTAAAATTGCACCTGTACAAAAAAATCATTACTTAAAAAATATTATCAGACTTTCAAATTACATTTAAAACAGCTTTAAAACACATTTAAAACAGATTTAAATTACATTTAAAACAGATTAGCAAATATCTATTTTTATCAATACCATAATGCACAGTTCAAGTACATTTTTGACTGGACTTTCAAATTTTTGAATTTCAGAACAAGTTGCTCCCTTGTACTACAAAATTATAAAAATTGAGCTATTGTGTGGATACATTTCTTTTGCTAGTTTTGATGTTACCAAATTTATGATTTACATATTTATGAAAATTAACTTTTATCGTCTCTTTTCTGTTTAATCTACATTGTAATGCATAAAAGTTTTAACATAGTTGTTATAAAAATACTAAACATTTTTTATCTTAAGAGATTTTAATTTTTCTTTTTGGCTTGCTGGGAATAGAATTCCATGTATAACATGTATGAGGGTGTGTCAGAATAAATTCAGAGTGATTGTTTTTTCAATACTATAGCATTGATAAATTTTCCTATGTATATTACTATAAAAAATGGTTATTATGTATCTGTCAAAACAATTGCACAGAAATATACTTTTGCTCTGTTGCTAGTGGGCAACAGAGCAAAATTTTAGTCTATGACAAAATCTGCTGATTGCAAAGACAGAGTTTACATTAAACAACGACAAACAGCCAAACAGTTTAAAATGTATTGCGAAGATGATGATCATTTATTTCTGAATGTCATCTAAACAAACCTTGACCAAACATTGGCTATTACTTTCTTCACTGTTACTCTCCTCTTTTAGGAGTTTTACAACCACTCAAGTTGTTTGTCTGTGACATCAGAAAAATGGTGACTAGTGATGCATTGAGTGTGTCAGAATTTCTCCAAAGAAAAAAAAGTGTTGTTGCAAATTATAAAAAAAATATCTTCCAGTTGAGAAGGATTATGATAACAATACTCTGGCAGTGGAAAAACCGCATAAGTTTTAAAGTAAATTTTCTTTATCGTTTCCTTGTCGATAAGCTCATACCTTATAACAATTGAAAAGCAAGTATAATTGTAAAAAATACATTTGAGATTATAAGTTGTCACTAGTTAATAGAACCTTTTTACATTAACCACTTGGCCATCAGTCTGCTAATGATTTAAGGATACAAAACTATTATGCAAGGTGTGTCTACTAAAAGCTTTTGACAGAAATGAATCAATTTAGTATCAGTCTTCAAAATACATACCTCCAAGAGCTGTTAAAATTTTTGCACACACTGGTAATTTACATATGCCCTCACAAAAGGATCTTTTTGGAATGGTGTTTAGTTCACTCTGTAGAACTTCTTGGTTTTCTGAAATTGTCTCACTTCCAAACTAAATTTTAATTTCTGGATCAGAAGCCTCCAACAGTTCTAGCCATTTCCAAAAAACCACTTCCTGTTCCCAAATTAAAATTAATATTTTTGCATATTTAATTTAGATAATTTATTGCAATATTTTAGTTTTAAAGTTTAGCTTTATGAAGACATTTGTGTATTTTGTTCAAATAAATTTCATTGTGATTTAGTTTTTACTATCACTAGGCCTATGCACTTGATCATAATTATTTTTTAATGGTATTTCTGTAATGCAACATTTAAGTTTAGCTTTTTGGTATTTTGTTTATATAATACAAAAAAAATAAGGATAATATACTATTATTTTTATGATTTGATATATTGAAATAATACTTTTGGTTATAATATGTTTTTCTCTATTAAACTTTTAGAGAATCGCACCTAAATGCAAAATTTCCAGCAAAGAAATACCCAAATTCAATATTCAAACATTTTTGGCCACTACTTTATCAGCCCTCTTCAGGAAAACAAAAAAAAAAAAAAGTTCTATTTATAGAATTTAGCAGGGTTATAGTTTTTAGTTTCAAAAAAGTAAAGGCTGTGACATATTTTTTAGGAGTCTAAATAGTACTTCCTTGCATTTGGTACATCAATGGCATCTGCATTGATGCAGGCTCCACTTCTGTCTGCCCTCTACAACTTCCAATGCTCTAATGTTTTGTCAGTCGAAGACCCTGTGTATTAGGGTAGCTTTGTCCCCTACTACAGTACATGGATCTTATATACGTTAGTATTCTGTTGAACCTATAGTTCCGGCAGGATGTGGTAAACCCCTGGTGCTCTTGCGTCTTCAGTGTCCTGCTTTGCGTTAGAAGGCAGAAAATGTTGGATTTTCTTTTGTACATTACAAGTATGTTTAAATCTTTTGCAATCATCCTGTATACATGATGAAAGGATGGTTTGTACCTGATTAGCTTCTGTTTTGTAAACAATTGGTATTGGTGTTGGATGACACAGTCAGATGTGTGGATGCCAGAGTGTTGATAATTGAGTAGCTGTACCCATGGTTGGGTGCAACTTCTTTCAGATGCTCTAATTCCTTGTTGGTAACTGTTAGCCTCGTATATCATAGTAGGCTCTCGCTACCAGTGTGCAGAAAGTGGCTGCCTTATATGACCACAGGTTAGCTGAATTGCCCAGTACAAATAGGGGGACCTAAGCAGGTTTGTGGTAAATTGAGGTGTTGAACTTATCTGCTATTTGAATCTTGATATCTAAGAAATTAACATTAGTGTAGCTTTCTTGATCCAATTTTAGTGTTAATCCATAGTTGTTCTTATTAAACACCTTAAATATCTGGTCTATTTCTCCATATAATCAAAATGTCATCAAAATATCAGGTGTAAATAAGGATATTATGTTTGAAGTTTATTAAGGACTGCTCTTCCAATTGTAAAACAAGTTTACAGAGATCACGTGATGTACCAAATGCATGGGAGTACTATTTAGACTGTTAAAAAATATACGTCAGATACGATACGTCACAGCCTTTATTCAAACTTTTTTTAAACTTTTAAACTTAGAACATGCCTACATTCTATAAATAGAATGGTTCTATTTGTTTTACATTTCTCAAAGAGGGCCGATAAAGTAGTGGCCGAAAATGTTCAAATATTGAATTTGGGTGTTTCTTTGCTGGAAATTTTGCATTTAGGTGTGATTCTCTATGTGTACAGTTCCAGTTTTTTAGAAAAGTGGTTGTTTATTGATAAACTTTTAGTTTTATTACATAATATCAAAATAATTACAGGATAATTTTTAGTCAAATATGAGTATTTTCTGAAGTAGTTCGACTATTTATGCAAATTACAGTGTTTTTCTATATTTTACCCTCATATTTTCATTTATATAAAAGTATCTATTTCCATTTCTTCTTCAGTTGATTGGATATCTTAATGCATGTATCATTAGTGCTGTTTTCATCTGATTAATGGCACTTCTTTCTCATCTGGTTTCGTTAATTGATGAATTGTCACACGAGTTGTATTATTAATCTTTAGTGCAATCATAACATTTGTTATTTTGACCATGCTTTTTTCATTATTTTCTTGGATTTATCACAGTTTATAGTTTATAATTTTATAAATTCTGCAAACTGTGATAAAAATCATAACAAAACTGTAGTAAAATAAAATTACATTAAAGACAACTTTTATGTTTAGAAGTTATGATAAATTAATAATAATATTGAAAAGTGAATTTTTGTCAGCTGAAGTATCATTTAATGAGAAAAGGTCATGATGCTGTGTTAAAAACTGTTAAAAATACGTTGCAATTGTAAAGTCGCTCTGCAACAGTTGGGAAAACAGGAGGAGATTCCACAAATGAAGTAATGACATAGTGGGCAGACGGCCTGTCAAAGAATTATGATGTCACCACTCGGTCGAGTTGCACGGGCATGGCCTGCTGCAGAGTGACTTTATGATTGCACTTTATAAGGAACACTCATGAAGTCATTTCATTCCAAGACCTTTTGAAGAGTGAACTCTATTTTTATTCTCAACTTTAACAATGATTAAAAAGTAACCAAATTTCCTACTCAGAGTTAAACCAGCTTTTGAATGTTGTTTGAAATATGCTTAATTTAAAGATTACATTGTGCTGGCACAATGTTATATTTAAATTAAAAACAGTTGTGTAAGATGTGATGCTAACATGTGTCAGTCTCTAAAAGTGTTTCATCTCAACATCAAACATGTAATAAATATTGACTCTTTCATATCCATAGTATCTTGAAAAGTCTTCCGTAAGAACGTTTTAAACGAAATCTGAATTATAATTATAATATTGGATTTAATTACTTAAAAGTTTCTCCCAATAATTTAGGGTTTTAATGTCCTTGAGAGTTTTACTGATTTTTGGAATGAGATGATTAATTTTATATAATCTGAATTATAATTAATACAATTATATTATGTTGGCTTTTTCCATTTTAAATAGGTATTAATACTATTATATATTGTTTGTCTAATAAATAAAAACTTAAAATAAAGTAAAATTAACAAATGTTATATAACTACATAAATGAGCTTAAAAATTAGAGGAAGAGCTTTGGATTTAATTCATTATTATTGGAAAGATTATTTAGGACCTCACAATTTTCAGAGTTTCCTCTGCCGAAGACACAAAGCTCAAGAATGAAAGCATTCAGCTCATCACAGCCAGCCAGAGCGTCCACTGGTTCAACATAGATAAATTTTATAATGAAGTCAACAGGTTACTTGTACCAAATGGAGTTTTGGCCATGTATGGATATTCTGTCATGATGCCTCATCCTTTGGATGTGAATGTAAGAGAAAAAGCTGTAGACGTAGTGAATAAGGTATGTTACTGGTTTCAGAAAGTTATTTCTGATTTAACATGTTTATAAATTACAATTATTGTAAATTCTCCATTATTTATTTAATTTGATATATGGAAATATTAAGGTAAAGTGGGTAAGTGTACAGTACCTATCCATGAGGGAACTGCACTTTTCTGTAATATCTTATTAGCCAATCAAAATTAAGCTGCCAGTACATTGATGTGTAGCTCAAAGTACAGATTTTGATAGTATTCAAGCTGGTTTCAATGTGGCTGCTTCTCTGGTTGCAACAGTGGTTTGTAAGGTCTGGATAAGTTTGATCTTTTCGTCTGACAGGGTGCAAGCATAGTAATTTAAATATTTAAAATTCAGTATTTGTGATTTTAAGATACAATAATTAAATGAATATTGTAGAATGATAGGTGCAAATACTCTTTGTAAAGTGTTTCATCTATGTGCTCTGTTATGACAAGCCAGGGTGCATATACCCTATGAAATTTTGATCATTGGTGTATGTTCAATCATGTCAATGGTATAAATACACCATTCTTTCGGGATTCTACACACACATGCCTCAAGATGAGTCTGTATGTATAATATGTAGGTGTCTTTGTATTCTGCATTAAAGGCATGCGGCCAGAGCAATCAAGGTAGGTAATGAATGCTCTAAAATACCATCAAAAGTAGTTTGTTATTGAGTTTTCTTAGCAGAAATGCACTTCTCTTCAATTTATATGTTAATGTACACACATTTTGTATCTGTGCCTGGTGCTAGGCTAAAAGTTTTGATTTTCACAACCCCTTCAATGAGGATAGGACTGGGTACTGCCTTGATCTGCTGTAAAGTTGATAAGTTGATACACACAATCCTTTAAATGCTGTTGGAAATAAAGTGAGAGAAAGGCAGTGCTCATTCCTGTATCAGTCAGTAGGTGGATGAAGCATGTATCACAGGCAGTGTTGCCTCAGGTAAATTTGTATAATAAAACTTGACAGAAAACATACTAAATTTACAGAAAATGTACTGAAAAGAAGGAAATTTAAATTGTAAAAACAACTTTATATCTCTTAACATTGTTTAAAAAGTAAAAAGTGATATAGATAAATGAAAGCATTTGTCAATGTCATGTAAAACATTAAATTTAGAATAAAATGTACATTTTTTTATTTTTATTTACCTGTTTAATAAGTAACAAAATATAATGTAAAAACCTGCATTACAGGCCTCAGAACAGATCCCTACTCTCATATTTCTGAATATTTTTAAATTAGTCACTTTTTCTCAACTATTCCAGCAATACATCACTATTTCTCACTTTTTCTACCACCAAGCTGTCACATGTTACTTCATTAATTAATGTTTAATTAAATACTTAAAATTGTGACACCCATAATGTCTTGTTGTAGGTTGAAAACTTCATTTTATTACATGACTTTTGAGGTCTTAAAAATGTTAATTACACAACATTATAAATTTGAGAGCGCACAGTCTAACATCAACAAAAACTTTTTTCAAAGTACAGTTTACAAGCCCCTTACAAGTAACCTTCACATCTTCAATTTGAGGGCTTTACTCTTTATTAGCATTTATAATTTTATATAAAACTTGTCTCTACCCTCAAAATTAAACTATTTGTAGTTTTGTAATTATTAATACTATAAAAGTTGTTTTTTTAACAAAATCTTGTAAAGGATGGTGCTGCGAACTAATTTTAAATTTCTTCTATTATGTCGTCATGTTTTCACTGAGAAGTTATGCATTTCGTTTCTGGATTTTTATTTAATGAAATCTCTTGTTTTAAATTTTAATAATTTTGTGATTCTGAAAACTTCTTTCTAATTAATAATTTTAACCAATTAAAAATTTTAATTTGCAAAATTTAAGTAGATAAAAAAACGTACTCTATGAACTGATGACTGGAGTGCAACAAAAAAACAAAAGAGAAAGTTCAGCACTAATGTCTTCGAATTCACCTGATAAGTAGATAACTGATTAGAAAGAATGGTAAATATACAGGTAATTTTTCTCTCAATTTTTTTTAAGAGAGACACACCATATATCTTCTAAATAGACTCTTCCTATGCTTAATTATCAAACTGGCTGACCATCCCAGCACTTATTAGCCTACTGTTCTGTTCTACAAAAAATAAAGAAACCAAGTAAAGAACAGATCAAAATATACAGATAAAGCAAAGAGAAGAAAACCAAAACAAAATAAAAACATATGAAAATGAACTTATCGGACCAGAATTCACAATTGCGACAATGTTTATTCAGAAATGAGAAAGTAATTTCTGGTGCAAATGCGAGAACTGTGCACAAATGTCTAAACCCTGTGCAAGCATTAGTTCTAAATTATGCCACTGTGGCAAACGGCGCCAATAGCCAAAAGCTCGATTTGTGGTATTTTATGGTCATAATTACAAATTACGATTGCTTTATTTGTTATTACTATTAGTTAATAATGAAAATAAGTTATTGCTTGTACATAATTTGTCTACAAGGACTTTATTTAAACATATCAGAAAAAAACAGTCTTTATTTTACCCCTGAACACATGTTACACGATATCATTGTTTTTCAGACTGTCAGTCCGTCATCACCAGGTTTATGACCAACAATTTAGATTTTTGTTTTTTAAATACATCAACATTCAAAAGCATTAATAGCACAAAACCAATCATACCTATCATCGTTCTATCAGACAAAGTGAAAAATAAAAACTGGTTTTTTTTCTGATATGTTTTCTTGAATTGCAGAATCAAATCACCAGTATAATAAATCCTAGTAATAAAATAAAAGTTCTTGTAGACAAATTACATACTAAACATAAGATAAGGACACAAAGGCATATAATTTAATAAGTTATTGCCCTTTAAACAAAAAAAAAAAAAAACCATTCTCAAACTAAATTATAACGTCAAATGAAACAAAACCCATAAATATAAAATAACATTTGGACTCGCCTCCTTACAAATAATATATATTATTATGGTTGACTAATTTTATTTCAGTAACCATTTAGTCACTTTTTCCTTGCTGGGAGTTACTATTCTGACTTATTTTGAAGTAATTTTCTGTTTCGAGGCTTTGTTTGTAAAATTGTTTTGTTTTAGAGCTGATAAAAATGGAGTTTCTTTACTTCTTGAGGCATTTTCTGCCCTTGTGAATCAGTTTTTCTTGGCCATCCAGAGTTTGGAAAATTTGTCAGTTTCATGGGTTTTGAACTTTTTCACAATACTTCTAATAATGTCTGTGCAAACACTGGTTAACTGGTGGATATTTTTATAATGTAATGTAGTTTTGTTAAGTTGAATAATTTTGTTTTTGTTGTTTGCAATAGTCCTTTTCCATTCATCTGCATAAATTAAATTTTGATTGATTCAAAATTTTAAAGCTCTACCTCCATTTCTACTTACCGTAGTATACTTTTGTAAGATATTAGTAAATTTCTTTTCTTGTGCAGTATTTAAATAATTTTTTATAAGGTGTTATTCTTTCTTTGATGTAGTAGTCCTATATCTTCAAATTAAAATTAATCCATTCTTAATTTAAGGGGGTTAGAAAATTTAGTTTATTTATTGATTACTTTAGATTTCTGCTTTATCTTTTTGCCTTTATTATGTAAATTAGTTGATTTGTGTAAATTTTATTTAGGACTTTTCACTCAGCATTGTAAGAGTGGGAAACATTTTTTGACATACTGTATGAGAGTATGTTCTTATATGTGCAGAAATACAGTATGATTATCTGACGACAGAATTCTTGCATAAAACAAGACTGTCATACTGTATGTAAATTTAAAAAATCAAAATGCTAACAAAAAGTAAATTTTTTCTATTATAAATTACATGAAATAGCATTTATTTTTTATTTTGTTTTTTCAGTGTGTCAGGTATATTTCACTCTTTAATCTTATTTGTAAATCTTAAATGTCATTGTTATCTGACTTGCTGTAAAATATTATTGTGTAAGAATTGAATAGTGTATTTCATCATGCATTCTATCTTTGTTTTTTACTAATCTTATAATATAATCGAGATGGATTGATAATGATAATAATAATAAGCGCAAAGCCCAAATGGTTAGGAGTTTAAAGTTGAAATTTGGTACACAGTTAGGGTATGTCATGAGAACGTACACTAAGAAGGGATTTTTTGAAATTCTCCCCCACAAGGGAGAGGGACAAGATTAAGGCTTATTGTGAAGAACTCGGCTTCTACTGTACTATTTTAGATGTGGCTTTTTGCATTTTTCATTGTGTTTTAATAGGGTTTGCCACGAGAATGCACATTAAGAAGGGATTTTTCGAAATTCCCACTATGAGGGAGAGGGTTAAGGATTACCCTGAAGAACTCGGCTTCTACTGTACTATTTTAGATATCTTTTTTGCATTTATGCGAGAAATTGAACATATTTTTAGACCCTTCTAAAAATTCTCAACAATATTTAGTGTTCCATTGTATATAAAGTTGACACGGGGAGTGCATGCACATAAGTTCACTTTATTCAAACTCTTTGTCTTAATATTCGATTTTATATTTATGAATGATTCTGGAAGATCCAGCTTATTTTTTTGAATTCAGTAAACCTGAAGAAGAACCCAGAAAGAGTTACGAAAACATTTATTATTCATCACTTAGTGGTACTATGCACTGGTTAGTGGTTGCAGTGAGTCTTAATTATTGTTATTCTAGTGTGGTAAGCAGATAGCTAAAAATTTTCTAATTAGTCTTGGAAGAGGGGGAACCTAATTCTTGCACTCGGTGAAAATGGGTAAGATCGGCTATAATCTAATAATCTTAATCTTTGCTATCGTTACTTTTTGTCCATGCAATGCTGGGCTCATCTAGTAGAATTACATTTTAAAAGTTTTCATTTTTTTAAATGTAAATGTTAATTATTTTTTTTAAATATTATTGACAACACATTGATAGTCAGTTTTTCATAACACTTTAGATCATTTTAAATTTCTCTGGATTGGATATCAAATTGATCTTTATGAAAATATTTGTTAATTTTGATATGTAATGATAATTATTAATTAACACAATACTCTGTTCAAATATGTCATTTAATGAAGATTAAGACCTTAATTATATTGATTATTTAAAAAATCAAAGTACGGTTTTTGTAATGTGAAATTATTGTATAGTATGGCACCATTTGTGTGTACTGTGCTGTACATCTGTACATTTAAGAAGGCTCGATATTAGTTTGAACAGTTCTCCGCTTGAATACTTTTTTGCATCATAAATATTTCCATTATGTTTTAGGTAACAATTATTCTGAATGATCATATCATATAAGAAAATATTCCATGCACTTTGTTTTGAGTTTATTAGATGCCATATGGATACTTGCATCACAGTGTTTTTTTCCCAATGATATAAGCAGTGTATTTTTCATTTACTGGAAGAAAACTTTGTTTAGTCATTATATTATTAGGAACAAAATAATATAAGCTAACAAATGGCAGAAGATACCTGACTAACTTTTTAAAATATCACATTCTAATGTTTTAGTTATGAACATATAAAATTAATATGAGTTAGTATAGGTATAAGACTATTGCAATTTTATGTCTAGATTATGCTAATTATGATTGATGTTTGCAAAAATGAAAAAAAATTTGACTGCTACATTTGCATAACGTTAATATTACATATGTTTTGACTACTTTTGAATTAGTAATTTTCGTGAATAAATTTAAATTTTTAGTAATTTAAACCACTAGGTTTATGTATTAAACTATTCATAAAATATTTTTAAGCAATGTTGTTGTATTTTTCATAAAATGTAATCTTGAAATCTAAGGTTCTTGGCCAGCACTCTTATTATAGAATTCTGCAATTAAAGATTAGGAGAACACAAGTTTTTTATAAATAATGAAAAGGAAGAGAATAAACTCAATTTAGATTTTTGTCAAATTTTCGTAACTTATTGTAGTGATGGTAGTTTTCAAGAAAGGAATTAAATTCGAATAACCCAATTAAAAAGTCTGGAGTGTTTAAAAACAACTTTAAATAATTAGAATTTCACAAAGTTTGTTGGTTGTTGTAACATGATATATCATTCGTATTTTTATTACAGAGAATGATGAAATTAATGTAACTAAAGATGAAAATTTCTGCCAGATTAAAAGGTACAAATATTAAATAGACATGAAAGTTAAAGATCAAACTTGTGTTACTTGCAACAACAAACAGATCAAAGCTTTGAAACAAAGATAAAAATATTAAAAAGCAGAAGTAAAAACAGATGAAAACAAACAAAAGTAATTTCTATTCCTTTCCAGCATTAATTAATACTCTAGGCCAGTAGTTCTCAAACTTGTAAAAAAATTGCATTTCTGGTGCATTTCGTATACAATAATAACCGTAACCCTGTGGGCCTTAGACTACATAGTAATTGATCGTGGATGTAATAAATCTTTATTCAAATAAGTTTATTCTCATTTTTAAAATATACTTTCATAATATTTATGGCATCAATGTGTCACAATACACTGTTTGAAAATCACTTCTGATATATGTGATACCAGTTTATTTTGTAACTTGTCCAAAAACTAGC
Organism: Centruroides sculpturatus; assembly: GCF_000671375.1. Classification (NCBI taxonomy): domain Eukaryota; kingdom Metazoa; phylum Arthropoda; class Arachnida; order Scorpiones; family Buthidae; genus Centruroides; species Centruroides sculpturatus. The sequence continues at coordinate 205,116 of NW_019385347.1, read as the reverse complement.
CCAGGTTGGTATTCTTTAGTCTATTAAGGCTCATGTAACAGAATGCACAACACACAAATGTTTGTTTCTTTATTAAAACTCTTATGTATTTACTTCAGTTACTTTATCAGTTAAGCATGAAATTTGAATAACAATATAAAGTATTATCATGATTTTTAAAATGTGCAAATGGTATAGTTTATTGGTGGAATTTTTAATGGAGATTGCCTTTAATTTAAAATATCTGTGTTTTGTCCAAACTGGCTGAGAATGAGATTTATTCAAAATTATTTCTTTATGGATATTATAATTGTATCAGACCAAAGTTTTGTTTGAAGAAGATGTCATTTCTGTTTGTTAATAAGCTCCATAAACTTTTTACAGTTTTATGCAGAAGATATTGGAAAATATTGGTCGCCTGAGAGAAAACACATTGATAATAATTATAAAGACATTACATTTCCGTATCGTGATTATATCAGGTTTGAGTCTAAATGTATTTATTAATCTTCAAAGTTTTTAATTGTTGAATTTTATTTTAAATGTGTTAAATTGTATTATTCTTTAGGACTACTGTCACTCATCAAAGTGATTTGCCACTTCTAAATTATTTGGGGTATTTTACCACATGGAGTAGTTATCAAGAATTATTGAAGGAAGATGCAAAGAAAGCAGAATTTGTAATGACTAGATTTCAAAATAGGTAATTGAAATATTACAATTAAATTTTTAAATATAAAAATGTCTGTATTGGAGCACAGTTTACAAAAGTATATACTTGTTATGTCAGTGTCAAAGAGAATAAGAGTAATGCCATTAACAGAAGGTATAGACAAAAGATTAGGTAAGACAGCAGGGGTTCGATTACTGGAAAGCCTAAGACAAACAGAATGGAAAAATGGCAGAACTGGCCTTGGATTTCTAGAAAAATTATCCTACTCTTAAGTCTAGAAATGCAAAATTTCTGCCAGCTTTGCAGGAATGAATAGAAAGGAGATTATAAGATAAAGCTACAGTTGTTATTATTTAATTTACATATTTAGCTTTTCATATAGGAACAAAAATAGAAACACTTCAAAGTAAATGTTATTTAACAAAAACAATGCGTTCTCAGTTAAGAGTACAGATTGATTTTGAATTATTTTTGAGGTGTCTGTATATAAATAATAAACAACTCAAAGCATAAACAACCCGATGCATATACAGAAATAAACAACAATCCCCTTAAATATCAGGCTATAATCTGGCTAATTAAATGATTGATACAAAGTAATTTGTCACTAGAGGTAGACGTTAAACGCCATCTCTTAACTAAATTAATAATTATAATTTAAATAAGTAGTTAAATAAATTCAGAACCTTCTAATTATACTTATTAGTTTAGTTAAGAGATAGCGCCTAATGTCTACCTCTAGTGACAAATTACTTTGTATAAATAATTCAATTAGCCAGATTATAGCCAGATATTTAAGGCAATTGTTGGTTATTTCTGAGGTGTCTGTATTCTGTAAAGGGGGATACATACATGGCGTGGCAGAACGATGTCACTTTTTCACCACAGAAGTTGATTTTGTGCCGCTTTTCTTGTACCGTGAAAGTTGGTCGAATTCGTATCTTTTGTGGCAGCAGCTGCCAAGTCACATTTCTATCACCCAATAACAGATTGTTTCAAGGTCAACATAGAATCTCTTGTTTTAATGGTGGAAAGCTCAACATGGTTAACTGAGACAACTGACATTAGAATAAAAGGAAAAGATAATAAATTTAACTCAGATTCTACACAAATAATAATATATAATTTAATTTAAAGGACAAAACAAACAGATCATACTCAAAATAGTATTCTTTATCAAGAGATCTTAATCGAGGAATAAGTATATTTTGCACACCAGTTCTTTCTCGATCCAAGACAATATCTCTAATCCAAACCTTCGTTTGAATCTTCAACAAAATCTTCTAGTTAAATAAAGTGAACCATACAAAACAAAATTTGTAAATGTGGATAATGGCAGTGTTGTCATCATTTGCCATCTTGAATATTATATGCATGCACTGGAACCTAAGCATATTACTGCTTATGTGGTCACATTGCCATGAGGTAATGATGCATTTTCAACATGGCTTTTCGTTGCCATGCCACAAGTGTGCTTCACCCTAATTTTCCAGCTATAAAAAAACAAACTGAAAAACTGCTTACAGAATATGAAAGTGTAACTCAGAAAGTCTTATTATGTATATAATCAATACTGCAGAATGCTAAACAACTTCAATGTGTGAACCTTTTGTGACATGCACAATTTCCAAATGATGATCAATTTCCCTCCAACATTTATTGCAGTGTAACTATATTGCAGTAGCAGTTGAAAGAAGACTTTTTGGAAGAATAGTCCTTTTTTTTTAATTCTTTCCGCCCTGTGGGCACTAAGAGGATCTCTTTTTTTGCAAGTTATGGGTTTGGCCAGGCCCACAATGGGGCTGCCAGATGGTGAGGGACAAGACCCAACATATCCGAATGGACCACCCCCGAAAAATTCCTGGGGATTTTTTGGCCCATTCGAATTCGAACCTGGGTCCCCCAGAGCGGTAGGCTACCACCTTGACCGCTTAGCCATCCGGCCACTGGAAAAATAGCTTATCCCACATGAAAGAAGTTTCCAAGAAAAAGGAGGATTTGTTTCAATACACCAGCTTTTTATACGCAATGTTTTATTAATGTGTATTTACAAATTATGGGGCATGCAACAAAACTGTAAAAGTTTTTTAAAAGACAGATCGATACTAATTACTTATTTCTTGTAGTTTTGAGAGATATGCCATTTTTCCATTATTCCCCTCAATTCTGAACTTCATTTCCTTTGGCAAAGTCATGGGTCTTGTAAACAATGTCCTTTGTATATCTATACAGGAAGAAATCAAGTGGTGTAATGCCAGTGGTGCATTATTCTATGGGCAAAAGGGGCAATCGTCTTGGGCCCCTAAACCAATCTTTAAAAAAAATAATATTTCCCCAATAAATTCTCCCAAAGAAAAATGTCTGAAGTTAACAATATACATGGGGGTCCCTAATTCAAATTTGCCTGAACTCCATAAAGCTTGTAACATGCCACTGGGTAATATAGGGATGTAGTCATGAATTAAAAAGTGCCAGAATGCTAACTGACACCTCAAGTTTGAATTATTACTGTCTATGGAGCTGCAAGAAATAATTTTCTGTTTTTCAGCCAAGTTAATAGTCTAAAGTACAAAGTTTCAAAATAAATGATATACCATCATTTTACAGATCATTACAATTAATAACAGTGCAAATAATTATACAACAGAGAATAGTGTTAACAATAAACTAAATTATGTAATACTGGACAATTTTGGAAAAACATTAAGAAAGTACAATTACGAAAGATAAAAACAATTCAGAATATTAGAATAACAGAAAATTAAGTTAACAAGACAATCTGAATATTAATATAGAAAACATGACAAAACAATAAATTGAGGTACATAATTCCAAACTGTGTCTTAGCCACTTTATAAAATATTTGTATTGACTGTGCTATCCAATTACTAGCATAAAGAACTATCATAATAATAAAATGTTTTTATTGTTTAAAAAATAGGAGCTTATGGCATTTTTTACGTTGATTTATAAAATAATCAAGTTTTGCATTGTCAAGTTTAAAGCTTTAAGAGACTGTTGAATACTGAAAACTAAGTGAAAGTGGATAAGACCCACCTTGGAATGAAGTGCCTCTATTNTAGATTTTACAAATATGTGAGCCGTTCACAGCCCGGCACACGTATTTGTAAAATCTAAGTGACTCGTACAACATGTAATTCAGATAAAACGGAAAAATCAATGATCTTATAGGGGGATTGACTGTACTGGACAATTTTGGAAAAACATTAAGAAAGTACAATTACAAAAGATAAAAACAATTGGGAATATTAGAATTACAGAAAATTATGTTAACAAGACAATCTGAATATTAATATAGAAAACATGACAAAACAATAAATCAAGGTGCATAATTCCAAACTGTGTCTTAGCCACTTTATAAAATATTTGTATCAACTGTGCTATCCAATTACTAGCGTAAAGAACTATCATAGTAAAATGTTTTTATTGTTTAAAAACAGGAGCTTATGGCATTTTTTACATTGATTTATAAAATAATCAAGTTTTGTTTTGCATTGTCAAGTTTAAAGCTTTAAGAGACTGTTGAATACTGAAAACTAAGTGAAAGTGGATAAGACCCACCTTGGAATGAAGTGCCTCTATTGTTTTGCCATGTTTTCTATATTAATATTTGGACTGTCTTGTTAACATAATTTTCTGTTATGCTACTATTCCCAATTGTTTTTATCTTTTGTAATCGTAATTTCTTAACACTTCTCCAAAATTGTCCAGTATTACATAATTTGGTTTATTGTTGGCATTGTTCTCTGCTGTGTAATTATTTGTATTGTTATTAATTGTAATAATTTGTAAAAGGTTGATATATCATTGATTTTGCTACTTTGATTCTGTAAATGACTTAAGTTACAATTGTACGGATGGATAATTTTAGTGCCATTCTGTTGGGTCACATAGCATCTGACTTTTGTTAAGTCCACTCCACCAGAATGTTAATTAATTTTATTGTGCATTCTCAAAAAGATGATCTCCAAAATATTTGGGCTGGTATTTTTAGAAACTATGTTCCAATACAACATTTTTTTATAGTTATGTTTTATTTTCGAGTTAAAAATAAATATTTTCCTACAAAGAACATTTCAAAATAAATAAAATATTATGTGTAAAAGCTATAGTTAATTATTTATAGAAATCATAGCATCTTCATTTATATAATATAATATTTAGATCATTTATATTTAATTAAAAAAAAACTCTTTTTATCCTCATCTACTTCAGACTTTGTTTATTAAAACGACTTATTACACTGGCGTAGTTTTTGTATAGCAAACAGAGGAGAACTTAGAAAAATCAAAACAAAATATTTTTTTCACTTGATTGCTATACAGAAAGGAAACTACAACAGTGTAATAAGTCATATTAATAAACAAAGTCTGAAATAGGCAAGAATAAAAACAGAAATAAAAGTAAAGACATAGAGGCAAAAAGAGTTAATAAAAAAAAAGTTTTTATGCATATTTAAATAAATTATATAATTGGCTCTATACAATTCTTATTCAATATTAAAAAAAAATTACTGAAGAAAGCAGCTTATGGCATTTTT